>NC_133411.1:98855000-99020000 GCF_049350105.2 Macaca mulatta
TCCCATGACCTCCTCTTTGGGTTTGATTAATTTGCTGGGGCAGATCCCAGAACTCAGGGTGGCTCCCAGAATCCAGAATTCACTCTTACCAGCTTATGATAAAGGATATTGCAAAGGATACAGATGAAGAGACGTGTAGGTATGGAGGTATGGAGAAGGCGCATGGAGATTTCCTGCCTTCCCTGGTCATGCCACCCTCCAGGAACTTCCACATGTTCACCTGTTTGAAAACTCCATGAACCTGGTCCTCTTGAGCTTTTATGGAAGCTTCAAGATATAAGCATTCCTTCCGTCAGAGCACAGGATGGAACCCTCTCTCCAGAGGGTCTTAAGACCCACAATCAGAAAAGAGGGGGAAGATTAGAGTCCTGCCTAGGGGCAGGCACAAGGAGGGGGCAGGGAAACACAGAGAGATTCTGTTTCCTAAGGCTTGCTCCTGAAGCCTGACACACCCACATCATAACTCTCCTGATGCCTGCTCTCACCCCAAAGCAGCTCATCATTCAATCTTTAGATGTCTTAAGGAGGAGGGCAGTCAGAGCCCAGTCCACTATGTCACCCCACAGATATCATTGATTAAGCTCTCAATGTATTCTTGTTAAAAGGGGCACTTGTCCCTTACTCCTCCGTACTTGAATGGATGAGACTCACGCCACTCTAGTAGTTCTCTATCAAAATGTTACTCACAAATTTTCTCCCAACCCTTTTAAATCTTTCTTGTGGATATCAGTCACCCTTCGCAATGGCTCTGAGGAAGTGACAGTAAATGGACAAGAGCATATTTTAGGTATCACAAAGAGTTAGTGGTGTTGGAGTTATTCATTTCCCTAGGAATCTGAGTCTAAATGCTCTGAAAAGACAGGGGATAATTCTATTACACCTACAAAGGTGCCACCAACAGAGAAACATTAAACAGTTCTAGGTCATTTTCTTTGAAGAATCCATATTTCTGCCTGGTATCTCACTTTGGTATTTTACATCTAGTGCATCTTGTGACCTGGGTATAAATTTAAAATCTTATGTGCAAATATGTTTTTAAGTGAAGTAAAATACATATTTTTAAGAGTAGTAAAATACATACTTTTAAGAGAGCTAACATGTAAGTTCTAGGACTTAGGAGTGGTAGCAGAGATGTTTCCCTAACATCCAGCTGGGGAAATCAGGAGAGGCCTCATGGAAATGGGCTTGAAAAGATGTTGACAGGTACAGGTATTTATAAGTGGTGGGAACAGAGCTATTTGTGCTGAACTCAGTCTTCATAACATAAACATCATAAACCCAGATATAACATGCATTTACATAAATCTCTAAAGCAAAGATACTCTTGAGATTAATAGTTTACCAGTATAAAAAAGACCCATACACAGTGCTGTTTTATTGCCTAGATTTACACTACTATGCTCATTAGGTAATCTCTATACATACTGAGTTGTCTGGAAACTATGATTCACTCTCATCTTTGTTTTTCATGAGATTAGAAAAACTTTAGGGTCATTTTGAATGCATAATATCATTCTATCTTCATAACTATAGACTCCTTATAACGCAAGATATATTTCTGTAAGTGACTGAAAGAAATATATTTTTCCAGTTCAGAAAAAAAATATATATTTCCATGCAGTATTATTTACATTAGGCCTTTTACGGCCTTAGGCACTTTAATTGTATGCCTTGCGATTGTGTCTTCTTTATTTCTCCTGGACTTTATTTTCCAGATACAACTCCCCATTATCATTACCAATGGGATACACTCAAAACTCCTTAGCAATGACTTTAAGGTCATATCTTTCTCGGAAGATTATATCTTGCACCTATCACCAGCCTCATCTCTAATTATTATCACTCAGTCCTCAATATGCTCTTTAAACTATGATCATCTATTTGCAGTTTCCCATATAAAATGTTTTCTTTATCTGCACTTGGTGCATGATCACCTCTTCTACTAGCTTATCCCTCAATATTAAGGTCATTTAGGTGTCACTTTTTCTTAGACTACCTGCTCCCACTCCACTTTTGTGTTAAGAATCTCTTTCATTTTAACAACTTAAAATTTTATAATTGGTTCATTGTCTGTGTTCTCTCTACTAGACTTTACATTCCTTGAAGGGACAATGTATTCTTCACTTTGTGTTCTTGGAATGAGCATTGTGTCTAGCACAAGTCAAAGCTTAATAAAAAGTGGTAAAATAAGTAATTATATTAAGTTATTTGAATGAAAAAGCTACACAAAATAAAAGTAAACTGAATTTTATATAATATCATACATTAACTTACTGTTTCAGCATTTCTTTTTATGTCTTAGTTCTGCATCTCATCACTCCAATTTCACTTTACAGCAAAAATTCTCTGAAGAAAGCCATGGTTTTGGATGTAGTTTGTTCCCCTCAAAACTCACGTTGTAATTAGATCCCCAATGCAGCAGTGTTGGGGAATATGGGAGTCAAGTGAGAGGCATTTTGATCATGTGGGTGAACCCATTATGAATAGATTAATGACCCATGGCTTTGAGTAAATTCTTGCTCTCACGGGAATGGATTAGTTCCCATAAGGGTCAGTTGTTAGAAGAGTCTGGCTTCCTTGGTTTCTCTCTCTTACTTCCTCTCTTATCATGTGATTTTCTTGCATGCACCTGTATTCTCCTTTCACTTTCATCATAAACTTCTCAGTCTGCAAAAATGTAAGCTAAACAAACCTCTTTAATTTGTAAATTACCCAGTTTCATATGTCCTGTTACAGCAACACTAAATGGAATCAGATAGAAAATTAGTACCAGAAGTGGGGTGTTATTATACAGATACCTTAAAAAAACAGGAGCAGCTTTGAAAGTGGGCAATAAGCAGTGGTTGAAGAAATTTAGAGGTGCAGACTAGAAAAAGTCTGCATTGCCATAAATGGAACATTAAGGGTGTTCTGATGAGGGCTCAGAAGAAGCCAAAAAGACAAGGAAAAATTCAGAACTTCTTACAGATTGACTAAATTGTCATAACCAAGATTTTGATAGAAATACATGTAGTAAGGCCATTCTAATGAGGTATTTGATGGAAATGAGGAACAGGATTCTGGGAACAAGAGAAAAGGCCATTCTTGCTACATTATAGCAAAGAATTTGCCTGCATGTGTCTATGCCTTAGGGCTTTATGGAATGTAAAACTTAAGAGTGATTTTCTAGTATCTGACAGAAAAAATTGCTAAGCAGTGAAGTGCTCAAGAAGCTACATGGTCACCTTTAACATCTTATGCTAAGTTATGGCAACAAAAGGATGACCTAAAGGCCAAATTTATAATTAAAGGGGAAGCAAGGCATAGGAATTGGAAAAACTCATGGCCTGGCCATGTAGTAGAAAATAAAAGGGCATTTTCAAGAAAGGAATCCAAGGGTTTGGCTGAGAGACCACTTGCTAAAAAGATTAGCACGGCAAAAAGGAAGCCAAGTTCTGATAGTCAAAATAATGGGGAAAAGGCCTTAAAGGCATTTCAGAAATCTTTGAGATTTTCTCTCCTATCACAGGCCTAGAATCCTAGGAAGGCAGCATGGTTTGCAGGACGGGCCCAGAGTGCTGCTACTCACCCTATCCTGATCACTGTAGCAGCAGCAGCCATGGCTCAAGCAGCCCCAAGCATGGCTCATGCTGCTGCTCCAGAGAACACAGGAAGTAAGCCTTGATGGCTTCCACATGGGGTATTAACTTTACAAGCCCATAGAATGCAAGAGCTGTGAAGGTGTGAATTCCTCCATCCAGATTTCAAAAAAACGTATGGAAAAGCCTGTAGGCCCAGGCAGAGACTTGTTGCAGGAGTGGAACCATTTCAGAAAGCCTTTAATGGGCAATGCCAAGTGGAAATGGGGGTCAGAGCTGCCAAAGAGAGCCTCCCCTGGGACAATCGCCAATGAACACAGAGGCAAACCATCCCTGGGATCCTAGAATTGTAGAGCCACTGCAGCATGCAGACTCAGCCTGTAAAGGTTGCTGGCAATGAACTTTAGCCCATGAGAACAGCCAAGAGGACTGTGCCCAGCAAAGCTATGGGGGCAGGGCTGCCTGAGGCCTTGGAAGACCATCCTTGGCATCAGTGTACATAGCGTGTGGAACATGAAATCAAAAGAGATTATTCTAGAACTTTAAGATTTAACATCTGCTCTGCTGGGTAAAGGACTTGCTTGAAGCCTATAACTTCTTTTTTTCTTTGGCCTACTTCTTCCTTTTGGAATAGAAATGCCTATCCTATGTATGTTCCACTATTGTAACATGGAAGTAAATAAACTTTTTTTTTTTTAATAGGCTCATAGCTGGACTTTAGACTTTTAACTTGATACTGAAACAAGTTAAGACTTTTGGAACTATTGGATTTGAAATGATGGTATTTTGTATGTGAAAAGACATGAGTTTTGAGGGGGCCAGGGGCAGAATGCTATGGTTTGCATGTGGTTTGTCTCACCAAAACTCATGCTGAAATTTGATCCACAATGTGGCAGTATTGGGAAGTGGGGCCTAATGAAAGATAATTGAACTTGGGGGTGGATTCCTCACAAATAGATTAATGTCCTCTCTTGGGGATATGTAAATTAGTGATCTCACAGGAATGGATTAGTTCTTGAAAGAGTGAGTTGTTTAAAAAAAAGTCTGAAAACTCTGGCTTCTTGGGTTTCTCTCTCTTGCTTCCTTTCTTGCCACATGATCTGTTTGCATGTATCCATCTTGTACCCATCTTCATCTTCTGCTTTCTGCCGTGAATTGAAGCAGCATGCCCTTGAACTTTCCAGCCTGTAGAACTGTGAGTTAATTAACCTCTTTTCTTTATAAATTGCCAAGTCTCAAGTATTATGTTATGGCAACACTAAATGGACTAAAAGATCTTAAATTATATTGTAAATGTTTATCATGCTCAAATAGTTTCTAAGAATATAGTAAAATATATTTTTAAAGTTAGAAGAGGGATAATGTGAAAGAAGTTTAAGTATTCTATTTTAAAAAATTTTAAAGAATCAAATTGACTTCAATATTCTGATATCCTCGACTTTATAAAAGATCTAAACAATTGGTCTTTAAACCTTAGAACTTTTCAGTTACATAAATTTACAGAGATATTTTCAAATGTGTATATATACTATCTATATGTACAGAAATTATGTAAATGTATGTAAATATGTATACATAGGTACAGGCATACAGAGACAAGAGAAGAGGAGAAAAGGAGAGAAGAAGAGAGTAGAGGAAAAACTTTCTGCACATGAGTAGACAGAAAGGGGAAAAAGAGATGGACTCACAAAACTGTAAAGATCCATATATTCTCCAGTGAATTAGAAGAGCTTTTAACACTAGCAGTATTTGGGCCTTGAGGAAATCCCTCTGTGGGTTTCTGATAGAAAACAATAGATAATAGGATTTACTTCCACAAGGGAAGCACAGGGTAGCCATCTTGATCTTCCATTTCACACAGGCTTTGTAATTGTGTGTTACTCTTGAGGAGTTTGATTTTATTTTAAAATTGCATTTCCACAATGCAAAAGAAAAAAAAATCTAAAATGGTAAAGGAGATAACTTTGTTAAGCTTTCACCAAATAGTTTCTCTTTCCCTCATTATTTTGTAAGTGACTAAATCTTAAGGTTAGGGAGATTTTCCAATTAGGAAACCTAATGAAAGAATGCATATCCCTGAAGATCTTGGGTTAAATATATTGATATGTTAATTACATGGATAGATGATAGTGATATCAATGATACATTCAAGAAAACTTGTATTGTTTTATCTACAAATATATAGAACTTTAATAATTAAATTGGATTACATAAGAATGATCATCTATAGGGACTAACACTAGGATACTGCAGCTGCTGAATGTTGCTGACATTGTACCTGTTGGATGCTATGGGTTTTCATGGTGCTTTGATGAAATCGTCAGATATCATTGATGTCTATCTGGATGATCATTTCTAAGCACTTAATATTGCCATTGTATTGTTTCAAATACATCGTTGGTATACCCCTAAAAATTCCTTCTGGCCATTTTGTTATCCTTTCTCAACTTTAATAACCATGTGCTTTCCTTCATTATTATATAACACCTCAAATTCTTGAGCATGGAGTACTGGTCCTACAAGTGTATTCTAAATGTAAGAGGTTCAACTTTCTGCTTACAGTCTGAAGGATACATTGCTGCCCACACCAAAAAGGCCTCAGCTATTACTTTAAGTACATGTGGCTTATTACTACATTGTGGGTCTGACAGCACACTTTTATTTTTTTTTTTGTCTTTTACCTCTGCAGTTATAGCACCTGAGAAACATTAAAAGAGCAAAGGAATGTACCATAGATTTATTACGGTGATCTATCTTTCCTTTGGCACCCCCCGACCCCACGTACTGTTAAATTGTTCTCTCCTTATAAAATAATAAAACTTAAACTAATCTCTAAATTTCTGTATTCTATTGTGTCTGGGGCTATACAGTGCATAAACTGAATATTTCTAACCTTCTTAAAGCATATCTGTTATTTTATAGGACAAGTTTTATATGAAATATCATATATATATATATTTCACTTTAGTCAGCACAGTTCTTAGCAGTAATAGGTACTGGACTCAAAAAAGACTTATTGCTTGCCTGCCATTTTGATCAAAGTATGAAAGTGTATTGATTTATATTGTACTTATTTTGCAAGTAGTGCTGTGCAAATAGTAACATACGTTATTGTTTTAAGAATCTGATGAGTTATATTCTATTGTTAACTCCACTTTATAGGTGTGGAACTGAGGTTTAGAAGTTAAGTAGCTTACCCAAGGTCACACTGTTTAAGGAGAAGAATAAGGATTAAAAGTCAGGCTCTCTAGCTCCAGATGCCATGCTCTTAACCACTAAAATATGCGCCCCATATATTCCCATACTAGGTGGTATATCTCTCATCTATTATTAACATTATAGTCTCTTCCTTTAACATCTTTAATATTGGTGATGGTTACTTGATTTGCATTACAAATTTTAACCATACTGAAAAATAAGGTGAGTTTCCAGAGAAATTAACTTTCACAAGACTACTGTACTGAATTAAACCAGTGTTCTGAAACAAATCCCAGATTTTTCACCTTGTGTTGTATGACCTTCTGAGGTAGCACTGATCCCATTTTCAACTGGCATTCTCTAGACCCTATGCTGAGGGATTTTGATATTACAGTGCAAATGACACCCAAATTACTTTAGAAACAAAACAATCTCAATGAATAGGTATTCCTTAGGACAAATTTATAGGCCAAGCAGTGAAACCAGTGTAGTAAAGGTTTAACTTGATCAGAAAAGCATAAGGTCCTTAAAATTGGCATCAATGACTTGTATGGAAAGTAAGGCCTTGGACATTCTCAACCAGGTGAGCAGAGGTAACTGACCTCTATTTAAACTGTACCCTCAATCAAATGAAGAAAATATATGTTTTTCCTTAATAATGCTTTAAGATGAAAGAATATTTTATCTAATAATGTTATATTGACACCAATATTATTTTGGCCAGTATTGGGACACTATAAGTTTTTTTATTCTTTACCTTCAAATTTTCTGTCAAGATATTTTAGTTACCCTCTCATATACAGTATATGACTGTTGTAGACAGAATAATGGCCCCAAATATTTCTACAATCGAATCTCCAAAACCTATGGATGTACTACCATGCATGGCAAAACAATATATGCTTGAAATTATGCATCTTGAGATAGGATGATTAATATGTATTATCAGGTTAGGTCCAATTTAAACACATGATTTCTTAAAAGCAGAGAAACTTTCCCGGCTGTGGCCAGAGAGTGGTAGAGTGGTAGAAGGAGGATCAAAGAGATGCAACATGAGAAGGACTTAATTCACCATTTCTGACTTTTGAGATGAAGGAATGGGGCCATAAGCCAAGGAATATTGAAAGCCTCTATAAGCTAGAAAAGGAAAGAAAATGACTTCACCTATGGAGCCTCCAAAAGAAACAAGGCTATACCATGAACCATGAGATTTGTGTTAGCCTTAGGACCTGTAGAATTGTAAGATAATACATTTGTATTGTCTTAAGCCACTATGTTTGTGGTAATTCATTACAGCAGTAATGGAAAACCAACATGATTGCTGTTTGCTGTGTATTTTATATCTCGTGTGAGAAGTTCAATTTTAAAAAATTGGAATATTAAATGTATTTACACATATTGTAAAAGCTGATTTACTCAAATTTATTTTTAGAAAATAGATTCTGATCTCCATCTACCAGTTAACTTATTTGCTTATTTGTTTTTGTAATTTTGTTTTCTTTTCCTGACTTCAGCTAAGTAAGTCTTTCTTTATTAGTAAATTAAATGTACATGGATTAAACTGTCCAGTCAAAAAGCAGAGATTGACAGCATGGCATTTTAAAATATGATTGAACTATATAATGTCTACAAGCAACTCACTTTCAATGCAAGACCCAAACAGGTTGAAACCAAAAGGATGAAAAAAAATATTGGATGCATATGGTAGCCATAAGAGAGTTTGAGTGACTATAGTAATATCAGACAAGATATATTTTAACATAAAACCTGTTACAGGAAACAAAGAAGACATTATAATTGACCCCAAACAACATTGAAGATAGAAGAACCAATCCTTATGGAGTTGTAAATTTAAATATAACTTTTGACTCCCCAGTAATTGAACTACTAACAGCCTACTGTTGGCAACACTTACTTTATATGTTAACTTATTCTATATTGTTTTCTTATAATACAGTATGCTAAAGAAGAGAATGTTACAAGAAACTCAAAAGAAAGAGAAAATATATTTACTATTCATTAAGTTGAAATGGATCATCGTAAATGTCTTCATTCTCATTGTCTTCACATTGGGTAGGCAGAAGAGAAGAAAGAGGAAGGGTTAATCTTGCTGTCTCAGGTGTAACAGAGGCAAAAAAAAATGTGTAAGTGTATCTGTGCAGTTGAAACCTCTGTTGTGTAAGGGTAAATTACATATACTGATAAAAAAGTCAATTCGTCAAAAAGATACAAAAGCTACAAACATATGTACCAAATAAGACCTCAAAATAAATGAAACAAAAATTAATAGGATCAAAGACTGAAACAGACAGTATACACTAATATTTGGAGACTTGAATACATCACTCTTAATAATGGAAAAATGTAGACAGGAAATCAATAAGAAAATAGAGTACTTGAACAACATGATAAACCAACAAGACATAGCAGACACATATACAATACTCCAACTAGCAATAGTAGGGCATGATTTTTCCTCAAGTGTGCATGTAACAGTCTCCGGAAATGACAATACATTAGACCACAAAATAAATCTTAATACATTTAAAAACACTAAACTCATATAAAATATTTTCTTTGATCACAAAAAAAGCAGTGAAATCAAAAGATACTTTTTGAAAACGTACAAAATACTGACAAACATCTAACTATACCAACAAAACCAGAGAGAAGATGGTAACTAAAATCAGAAATGAAAGGGGTGACATTACTACTGATCTTAGAGAAACAAAAAGAGTTATAACAGAGTACTATGGACAACTATATGCCAAAAAATTAGATAGCCAAGACAAAATACACAAATTCCTAGGAATACACAAATTACCTAAAATGACTCAAGAAAAAGCAGGAAATATTAACATATCTAGAACAAGCAAAATGATTGAATCAGTAATCAAAAAATCTCAACAAAGAAAAGTCCAGGACAAGATAACTTCTCTGGTACATTATATCTAGCATTTAAAGAAGAATTAATAACAATCCTTCTCAAACTCTTCCAGTAAATGGAAGAGAAGAATACACTTCCTAACTCATTCTGTGAGGCTAGCATTACCTTGATACCAAAGCCATATAAAGACATCAGAAGAAAAAATTTACAAAAAAAAAAATCCTTATTAATATAGACACAAAAATTCTCAATAAAATACTATAGATTCAATTGCAAAAGCGTGCTAAAAGAACTATAAACCATGACTAAGTGAGATTTATCCAAGAATGGAAGAATAGATCAACATACAAAAATCAATTAATTTAATACAGTACATTAATAGGACAAGAAAACATATGATCATTTCAATTGATGCAGAAAAGTCATGTAAGAAATTCAACACCATGTCGTGATAAAGAAAAAAACACTCCAGAAACTAGGAATAGAAGACACCATCTCAACATTATACAGGGTGTTTATGAAAAATCAACAGATAACATTACACTTCATGCTGAAAGAATAAGGGCTTTCCCTTTAAGGTTAAGAACAAGACAAGGATGCCTATTTTCACCACTGCTATTCAGTATTGCTTTAGATATTCTAGCCAGAATGACTTAGTCAAGAAAAAACACATGAAAGTCACACACTGAAAGTGAAGAAGTTAAGCTATTTCTGTTCACATATGATACTATCCTATAGATAGGAAGAATGAAAAAATAATCAAGAAATATACTAAAACTAATAAATACATTTAGCAAAGTTACAGGTTTCAAGACCAAGACACAAAAATCAGTTGTGTATCTATATGCTACTAATAAGCAGTCCAAAAGGAAAATTAAGAAAGAAATCTCATTTAGAATAATATCTAAAAGATTAAAATACATAGGAATAAATTTATCCAAAGAGATGAAAGACATGTACACAGACAACCTCACAAACATTCGTAATAAAAAATTAAAGGAGACATAATAAAAGGGAAGACATCCATGTTTTATGATTGGAAAATATGTTCTATTATCAGATGCTATTAGGATATTGATACAACCCAAAAAGTCTCCTGACTTTAATGTAAATTCTATGAAAATTCTAGTCACATTAATAGAATGAATAGTGGGTGAGTTCTCACCAGATGTGATCGTTTCATGAGGGGATTCTCTCTTTGCTTAGCACTCATTCTCTCTCTTGCTGCCCTGTAAAGAGGTGCCTTCTGCCATGATTGTAAGTTTCCTGAGGCCTCTCCAACCCTGCAGAACTGTGAGTCAATTAAACCTCTTTCCTTTACAACTTACATAGTCTCAGGCAGTTCTTTACAGCAGCATGAGAATGGACTAATACACAATACTAACATTTGTATGGATCCGTGAAAGACATTATATAGCTAATGCAACCTTGGGCATAAAGTACAAAGCTGGGGACATAATACTTCCTGATTACAAAATTATATTATTAGTACAAAGCTATAGTTATTGAAACAGTGTTGAAACTGGCATAAAAACACATAAACAAATGGAACAAGATAGAAAGCCCAGAAATATACCCACACATATAAAGTCAACTAATCTTTTTTAAAGGTGCCAGGAATGCACAATGAGAGAAGGACATTTTCTTTAATAAATGACCTTGGGAAAGCTGGCTATTCACATGGAAAACACTAAGATTGGACTCTTATTGTATTCCTTATCATACATACAAAAATCAACTCAAAATGGACTGAAGTTTTAAGCATAAATTCTGATACTGTAAAACTTCTAGAAGAAAATACAGGGGGAAAGGTCCTTGATACTGCTCTTGGCAATAATTTTTTTAGTATAACACCAAAAGCACAGACAATAAAAGCAGAAATAAACAGAATTACATCAAACTGAAGTTGTGGCACAGCAAGAGAAACAATAAATAATTTGAAAAGGAAACTCACAGAATGAGAGAAAATATTTGCAAACCACGTCTATAAAAAGGGATTAATGTACAAAATACATTGAAAATAACAATAGCAAAAAACAACCTTATTAAAAACTGAGCAAAACCCTAAATAGACTTTTTTTTTTCCCCAGTGAAAGCATACAAATGGCCAACAGGTGTATGGAAAGGTGCTCGAAATCACTAATCATCAGAGAAACACAAATTGAAACCATAATGAGATATCACCTCATTCCTATTATAATGGCTATTTTCAAAAGTCAAAAGACAATTGTTGGCAAGGAACTGGAGAAAATAGAGCTCCATACACTATTGATGGGATTATAGTTTAGTAAAGCCATTATAGAAAACAGTATGGTGGTTTCTCAAAGTATGAAAAGTAGAACTATCCTATGACCCAGTAATTGTATATCTCAGTGTGTATTCAAAGAAAATGCAACCAGTTTCTTGAAGAGATATCTGCACACTCATGTTCATTGCAGCATTTTGCACAATAACCAAAATATAGAAACAATCTGTTTGTTGACAGATGAATGAGAAAAGATAATGTGGTGTGTTTCTGTGTGTGTGTGTGTGTTTCTATAAATTACACTATTCCACCGTGTGTGTATATACATGTGCGCATGCACACACGCGCGCGCACACACACACACACACACAGAGGAACACTGTTTAGCCTTTAAAAAAATAAATTCTGTCACTTGTAACAATATGGCTGAACCTGGGAGACATTATGCTAAGTGAAATAAGTTAGGTTCAGAAAGACAAATACTGCCTGATCTCATTTATATGTGGAATCTTAAATAGTAAAACTCAGAAATAGAGCAGAAGATTGGTTACCAGAGACAGAGGAGTTGGGGGAATGAAGACATGTTAGTCAAGAGATACCAGCTTTTAGTTATTAAATGACTAAGTTCCAGAGATCTAACATACAGCATGGTAACTACAGTTAATAATAATGTACAATATACTTTAAATTTGTTAAGAAATACATCGAAGTAGATCTTAAGTATTTACATCATACCAAAAACGTAACTATGTGAGGTGATAAATGTGTTAATTAGCTTGGTTGTATTTATCATTTCACAGTGTATACATGTATCAAAATATCACATTGTATTCCTTGAATATGTACAATTTTTGTCAATTATACTTTCATAAACCTGAAAAAAAAAAAGATAACAGCTTTCTTTGCAGAAATAGAAAATCCTATCCTCAAATTTATATAAAGTATCAAGGTACACCAAATAGACAAAAGAGTATTATCAAAGAACAAAGCTGAGGGACTTGTACTTCCCAGTTTCAAAATTTACTATAAAACAACAGAAATCAAAACGTCGAGGCACTGGCATAAGGAAAAACATGTAAACCAAGGGACTAGAATTGAGAGTTCATAAATAAACCATTATCTACAGCCAATTTATTTTTGACAAAGGTACTAAGCCTATTTGATAAGTAAAGAATAGTCTCTGGGCCGGGCGCGGTGGCTCAAGCCTGTAATCCCAGCACTTTGGGAGGCCGAGACGGGCGGATCACGAGGTCAGGAGATCGGGACCATCCTGGCTAACACCGTGAAACCCCGTCTCTACTAAAAATACAAAAAAACTAGCTGGGCGAGGTGGCGGGCGCCTGTAGTCCCAGCTACTCCGGAGGCTGAGGCAGGAGAATGGCGTAAACCCGGGAGGCGGAGCTTGCAGTGAGCTGAGATCCGGCCACTGCACTCCAGCCCGGGCTACAGAGCAAGACTCCGTCTCAAAAAAAAAAAAAAAAAAAAAAAAAAAAGAATAGTCTCTGACAGTTGGTGCAAGCACAACTGGATTTCCACAAGCAAAAGAAAAAAGCTGGACTCCTACCTCATAGTATATACATAACTAACTCAATATGGATCAGTTACCTAAACATAAGAGCTGAAAAACATAAAGCTGTTAGAGAAAATCACATAGGCAAATGTTCATGATCCTGGATTTGGCAACGAATTCTTAGGTATGACACCAAAAGGATGAGCAACAAAGAGGCATGAGCAAAAGCATGAGCAACAAAGAAATGTGACAATTACACACAGTGGAAGTATTATTTAGCCATAAAAAATGAAGTTCTTAATGCATGCTGCAATATAGATGAACACTGAAAACATTATGCTAAATGAAATAAACCAGAAACAAAAAGATAATTATAATATGATTCTTATATAAATTATATAAAATAGGCAAATTCATAGACACACAGAAAGTAGACGAGAAGTTAGCATGGGTTGGGAGTAGAAAAGAAAGAGAAAGTGTTGGGTGATGGGTACTGAGTTTCTGTTTGGGTGATGAAAGGTTTGGAAACAGACAGTGGTAATAGTTGCACAAGTTGAATCAATTTAGTGTCACTGAATTACATACTTAATATAATTAAAATACAAATTTTGTTGTATATATTTTACCACAATGAAATGTGTAAAGTAATATCATTTAAAATATGCTTGTATATATATAAAACAAATCTTAATGACTAGAGAAGAAACTTCTAGGCAGTAAGCCAGAGGTAATTAGGGTGTCAAGTGGATGTACGTTTTTGTTTTGTGATTTTTTAACTATTTGAATGTTTACAAAGAAAATGTTACAATTTGTAATTTAAGAACAAACTAGACTATTTCATAATTTTGTGAATCATGACATGGATGGTCTCATACCATAAATTTAATGATAAAAATATGGAGTTAAAAGTATAAATACAATTTGAAAAGATTGATTACAGCTTAACTTGACATTTTTGTGATGACCTCATAGATAATGGGTGTCCTCTATTTTCTACAAAAGTATATTTCCTTGTTTTATTGTACTTTTCTATTTATTAATATATGTTCTTTATTGTATTCGGCATGTATTCATTCATCTCATGCTTATTGAGTACTAACTTAAGGCCAACCTCTGCACTGGCAACTTTCTCATCTGGTCACTCATTAAGTAGAAAGAGTTGGATATATACCTAAAACTAGATTTTTTACCCAACATTAGTAGACTCTTCCATTCCTTTGTCATTTATTGGCTATATTTTTATTTTGACTCAGTCTCTACTAAGGTAGACAGATTCAAATGCTACTAATTTTACTGAAGTATTAGAATTGAACCACTTGGTCAGAAACATTCACTATGAATGTTAGATAAAACTTACATCTTCAAAATTATATTTGGAATGACATGAGAACTTGATATTAACTTGAGATGATTTGCAACATTCTCTATGAAACTCAAGGCATATTGTTCAGGAGATAGTAAATCTCTCTTAGTCCATTTTCTGCTGCTGTAACAAATACCACAGCATTGATAATTTATAAAGAAAAGAGATTTATTTGGCTTACATATCTGGAGGCTGGGAAGTTCAAGACAATGAATCCAGCATCTGTCAAGGGCCTCACCCCATGATGGAAGGGCAAGCCAGCACATGAGACAGAGAGAGAAATGGGGTCAAATATATCCTTTTATCAAGAGCCCACTCTGGTGATAATAGCATTCATTCATTCATGAAGATTGAGCTCTCATGAACTAATCACCACTTAAGACCTCACTCCCAATACTGGTAAAATGGCAATTCAATCTCAATGTAAGTTTTGGTGGGAATATTCAAACTATAGCACTGCCCTTTAAAATAGGTCTTGTAGTGGTTTTTAATACAGAGATAAAGTAAATCACCATCAATACTTACACATACAGACTGGAGTTTGGGGAAAAATGATTTCTACTTTCATTTTCCATTCACAGAATAAACTCTACCACTAGAGTTAGGATGCTTTTAAAATTAAAAAATGGAATACTAATTCTAGAAAGAACACTACAAAGAATGTTTTTTCAAATGAAGAAGCAAAAACTTCAAGAGGGCAAGGACTGGCTCCCTGCGGTGGGACTTGAACAACTGTCTCCTGAAGGCTAAATTAAGACTCTAAGACTCAATGTTGGAATGTAGGAACCACACTAATATTACAGCCTTTGCTTATTTTTATTCTACCCCTGTAAACATGTTGCCCACAAAGTAGGAAAGACACAGCAAAGCTGAGGCATATATATCACAAAAGAAACCTACAATTTGGTATTTTTTTTGCAGGGCAAAATCTTCATGCACAGATCTCTTCTGAAGGTGGAATGTGTATTCAAAGGAACACTAATATTTTTTACCTTTTAGACCATCTCTTCATACCAGGCTATGTAATTTCTAACAAAGGCCATGTTTGCGCCAAGTATCTCCTCTGTTTTCTTATGGGCGACTTCATTACTGGATTCAGGTTGCTCTAGTTTTCCTTATTATTAAGGACAAAATTACATTTAATGTGCAAGAGAAGACTTATCAGAATGTTAATATAAGTAATTTTAATTCAAACAATGCTAAGTTATTTCTTTAGGTCTTTTTCAAATAGTTACAGAAAAGACCAGAGAACTAGGTCTTGACACATTGCACTGACTTCACACAATCACACAGCATGCATCTAGGCACTGGTTTTAAAATGAAGAGCCTCCTTGTGACAGCTAAATGCCAAGGTTGTGGTTTTGAAAATATAAAACCATTATTATTTTATTCTTTATCCCCTTCCATACCATTATATCTTCTGCTTCTCCTGCCCAATTTACAAGAATCTAGACTTCGAAAGACAGTACAACAACAACAATGGCCTTAACTAGCATCCATTTACATTATTTATATTTTATAAGGCAAAAATTAACTGGCATGGTAGTCAAGATTATTGTGTAGTTAATATAAAAAATGAATAAACTGACACAACCCGATTTTTAAAAATCTGTGGCTATTTCTAATAATATTCTGCGTAGGATTTTTTTTTTTTTTTCTTTAGGTGAAGACTAAAGCACCAACTGAGGAGAAAAGATTTTCAGTGTCAGTGAAGTTAAAACATGTCAGCAGCAGTTGCTTCTGTGAATATTGTCTCACATGAAAGGAAGGATGGATTGAATACATATCTGAAACAAGACAAGATTTTCCATCTGACCTCATTATGTGTTTCTCTGGAGTGCATCCCTGGGTTTCTGCCTGAACTGAAATGTGTTGTGGGGAAACCAAATATAAAACAGCTCGGTACTGCCATAACTGACGTGTCTTAATAAGATGGGGTATTTACTGTTTTGCCACAGTCCTCTCTTAACTCTAAAAGTCATTATGATGTGCTAGATCCCTTTGTTAAAGCAATCCCCTTAAGTGAAGGCATGTACTAATGAAAAGGTTTACGCTACACGGCTGGAAACAAAGATGAAGTAGCATTACTGTATATAACAGAGATTTATATTGAGAAATATTTATGGAAAGATTTTGAGAAACTTGACTGTTGTATTTTTATAAATAATTAAACATACAAATTATCATTGTTACAATACAGCCAGTTTCCTTTTCTGTGAGCATTGGTGATGGATTCAAAAATATATTGATTCCAAGAATTTTATAGCATTTTTCATTGCTCTTAGTAAGACTAGAAAATTTTTCACAGGTCAGAATAGAGAACTTTCCCCTAGATTAACTTTGTGTCACACAGACAGATTTTCTTTATTCTAATGTATCATGAAGAAAGGCATAATGTCTTTCAGTTTTATTTGTACAAGGGTTTACATGTATATATGAGTATATATATTTACATCTATCATACTAATGGCTAAAGAAATATGTCTTTATATTACCATATGTGTATAAACATGTTTTTATACATATATATATACGCACACTATGATTCCATTTTTCAAAATATAGTTAATTTAAGGATAATATTAGTTACAACTCCAACACCTACCACCACTAAAATATGTTTTAATAACCTTTGAGTTATTCTGTAAATTAAATTACCATTATATCTAAGAGTGAATCAAAGGCAATATACTATTCAAAAAGTTAATTGCATAGATCTCCCTATATATAGATGTAAATTTATATATAATGTAGATATAGTGAGATGCATTATTTTGGGAAATAAATATCACTCCTCTGTGTTTATTTATACTAAATAATTTGGCAAACATTTTAGATTTTTAGTTGCTCTAGCAACACACCATTAGATCAATTTTCCAATGTTGTATATTTTATAAAACAGCAAGTACAAAACTATAGATGTGATAAATAAGCTAACTTAGACAAGTTTTCAGGATTCAATAGAATCATTTGGTCAATATGTTCAGCATGGACTCTAAACATTTCTGGCACACAAGGAAACTTTTAAATTTGCCACCTGAGGAGAACTATTCCTTTGGAAATTGAAATGCTGTGTAATCTGTGACACTTTTACTTTATTAAAAAAAAAACCTTTTTTTATTTAAACATCAAAGAATTATGAAATACGTACTGCATTCTTAACATTTTGCTTAAAGCTAGGGATGCAGAGATTAAGGGGAGGTCCCTACGTTCAAGAGGCCACCTGTCAACTACAGAGCTCACTTCCTAGTATTAAACTGTTGTGAGCAACCAAATGTAAAAACTTACATGCATGATAGTTCACCTTCTAAGAAGTAGAGCTAAATGTTACCTCCTTTGAGGTATGAGTAATTCCCAAATACTAGAGTAGGGAAAGGAGTTTTTTATTAGTGGGGGAAACCTGATAAACCTGCCTTTACCAAGTGATGAAGGTTAATCTTATCAGTCGTGTTGATGTAGCTATCATGTTCCCCTACTATAATGTGGTGAGAAAAATTTTCACCTCTCTGGTATTCTTTCCAAAAAGTTATATCCTGACTAATCTGAGAAAAAAAAGTTAGACCAACCTAGATTGGGTGATGGTTCAACAGGATACCTAGCCAGTAACCCTCAAGACTGTCAAGGTTATGAAAAACAAAGAAAGCCTAAGAATCTTTCACAGGCCATTGGAGCTTGGGGAGCCAAGATAACCCAATGCAAGGTGGTACTCCAAATTAGACCTGGAACATAAAGAGGACATTAAGGACTAACTGGTGAAATGTAAATAAAGTCTGGAGTTCTGTTGAAAAATGAAACAATTTATATATAACTTTAAAGTCTAACAATTAGGTCTGTTACAGTAGAAAAGATAAACTGTAATTTTATCAACAGCAGATCAAGTGAAAACTATCCAGTTGTCAAGAATGAGGGAAACTTAGCGCTCCAATAGCCAGACTAATGTCACCCAAGTATTGTGTCACAGATTGCAACATGTGAATCTACAATTAAGGATCTTGAAACCTCTTTGACCATTGTTTTGCAAACTCTTTTTTGCAGAACACTAGGAGCTTCTCAGACAGCAGTATAGATGAGTGAGAAGACATGGCATTAGCCATGCACCTATCTCCAATTTAGCATAATATTTTATTTCACAAGAAGAATCCATGGCTTAGAAAAAATGCAAGAAAATCAGGATGAAAAAATCAGTAACCTAGAGAGGTGCTTATTAAATGTCAATGGGTATACACATCACAGGACATCTTTAAAGGCCAATATTGATTCAGTAGTTCTGGGGGGGAAGCCTGAAATTCTGCTTTTATGATGAGTAATGCCTATCCTAGGAGATGAAGATGTTGCTTGTCAGAGAAAAACACTGAAAGCAGGAGGGATCTAGCTCAAATGTTAAACTGTTCTCATGTCAGTACGTTTCATAGAGGAAAGTTTGCTGTTCTTTTTAATGGGTTTTATTACTTCGATAGCAACAGTCAAAATCCTTCACAGTTGGTGAGTTGGAAAAAATTGTGAAAACTGAGTTTTTTAAACTACAGTTCTCTCCATACCTCATCCTTCAGTCCCCTTAATCTAACTCATATATATTTTAACAACCTCCAGAACCACACCTTACTCAGCCAAGTCCTCTATCTAGACTATCCTCTCATCATGTCGCTCTATAACCTGCGATTTCAACAATGAATTTGGATCCAATTGAGATGTTCTTCTGCCAGTTGTACTTTATCATACTCCATGTCAACCCAAGCATTAGGTAGTATGCACTATCAATTACATCTTTCTAGAAAAAGGGAAGAAAATTGATGCTTTGGATTTGTAAAAATCCATGCTTTTGTGTTATATCTAGGCTCTTACCTGCCCACTCACATTTTAAAAATGTACTTCATATTGACCCTTAATACATTCCCCACAGGATTGTTCCAACCTTTCTTCTCTCTCAGAGGTCATATTTTATTCCAAAACATTGAGCACTTGATCTTATTTTCCACTTCTCAAGACTGAGATTCTTGAACTCAAAATATCTTTCCCCCATCCTGATATTCCTTCAAACTACTGCACATCGCATTTCCTTCAGAACTATGCACACACTCACTAAATGCTGAGTGGTTATTACTACCTACCTTTGACTAATACTGTTCTCCAGAAGGTGACCAATGATCAATTTCCAATTCTAATGGCATTTTCTCTGCTTTCTTAAGGATCTGACACAGTAAGATAGCTGCTTTTAGAAGTATTCGGGGGCTTTTTCAATTTCAGATTGTTCTCATAGGTTTTCTGAGCTTCTATCTTGTTCTTTATATCTCCCTTGCTACCTTTAAAAAAAGTTACTGTAAAAGTAATTGGTAAACTTGTGTTTGAAATCAGAGGTCTAACTCTCTGGTTTTAAATCTCTCTGGTTTTAAATCACTGACATTACCAGAATCAGTTCCCCATTCTTTCAACAGAGTTTTGCTGACACTCACTCATAGACACACTACTATTTTCTAGCTTTCTGATTTTGAGCAAGTTTGCTTCACTTTATGAGCTCTAATATTTTTCTCTCAAAAATAATGATAATAATGACCATTACATCACATTTCTGCTTTATGAATTGAATGAGATAATATATGCAAAATAGCTAGACCTGTGTCTGACAGTCAGTAATGCTAGATAAATTGTCAGTTATTAATATTACATATCTGCAGTCGTTCTTTTGGATAGCTTGTCTGATCTCATTTTATCTTTATATAATCTTATATCTATATCTATTTCTAACCCAGTTTCTTGGTATCAGAATTATCTCGCTATATAACTCAGTTTCTAGATGACAATTGGAACCGGATAATTCTTTGTTGTGGGGAGCTGTCCTGTGCACTGTGAAATGTTTGGCAATATTTCTAGCCTTTACCCACCAGATGCCAGTAGCAACTCCCAGTTGCAACAATGAAAACTGTCTCCAAATATCACCAAATGTCCTCTGGGGTCCAAAAGCGCACCTGGTTGAGAACCATTCTTCTAATCTTTTTTAAGGATATGCTTATATGGATGCTTCTTTGATGCCTCAACATATGGCCAAAGGTAAATGTATCATATTCTCAATAAACAAGTTTCGTATACTGTTTTATCTACTTTCCTAAGTAGCCATAATGGAAAACACATAGTAATCTTGACTTTCCTCCCCCTTGCTTTCTACAGTTAGTCTAGTAAATTGTGTTGAATATGCAATCCCAATTTTCTCACCATTTATCCCTTGTGCATTCTCACTGACATTACCAGAATCAGTTCCTCATTCTTTCAGCAGAGTTTTGCTGACACTCACTCAATCATAGACACACTCCAGTGACAATAAGACAGAGTCATCATGGGCCTTGTATTTTAGTGGGGTAAATAGGTAATCAACAAGTAAATAGATTAATAAATTGTATCCTTTTGAGTAATAATATATGCATGAAGAAAATAAAGCAGAGTAAGGGGATAGAAGATGAATAAAAGATGGCATTTTAATTAGTGTATTGGTAAAGATGTCTTAGGCAAGGCAAAATTCCATCTCCCTTCTGTGAAGAACCTAACCATGCAAAGATCTGGGAATGGCAGGGGGCAGACATAACAGCTTTAAAGTGGTAATGGACTTAGCACTTACAAGAAAGAGCAGTGAGGTCATAGTATTGAAGGTTACTCAATTATGTGGGTGTTCGTCTAGGTTAGATTTAAAGGGAAAATGGAATCAGGTATAGATGCACAAACGAAAATCCTAGATGTCACCAAAAATGTAATGAGCATGAGATGGATCTAAAGTGATAAAATTTTAGCAAGTCACTTGATTTCTCTGATTTTCATATTTTTAATTACCTTGATTTTTAGCTGACTCTAAAACTTAATTATGCATTGTGTTGGGATTGTGTATAAAATATAAATTTTAACCAAATGTATTCATGTATTCTATAAAAATTCACCATTTATGAAAGTTATGTTCAAGTTCTAGATTCAAAGAAGCCAATGTTCATGTTAGCTTTATAAAACTGAGGAACATCTGTACATAAATATATATCTCAAGATATTTCAAAAGCATTTGAAAGACATATTTTCATATAATTAGACAGCATTAGAATTATCCATTAAAAATATGTGAATTTTAGTCTAATGCTCTTAAAATTCACTTAAAAAATTCTAAGCATGAGGCCAGAAAAGTAATTTCAGCATAACAATTACACATGGCAGTTACGTTGTATAAGTCATTTAACATGTAACATACTTTTAAAAATTAACATAGTCCAAAAAATTAGCTCCAAATGTTAGCAATGCCCAAACAACAACTAAAATTAAGGGTGTGTCAATGCTTTGCCTTCAAATATTATTTTTTGCCCCCTCCAAACTCTCCTTGCTCCTACTTTAAGAGTTTATTACTCAAATGCTAAAACTGCTTATATTTGTTGTTGTTGTTGTTTTAAAGTTGCTTAGGATACATTTTGTTTAATCATTTTTGTTTGTGTGTCTGTTTGTTTTGTGGTGTTTGTTATGTTACCTTTGATTATTAGACTTGGAACATAATCTAGGAGTTATGTGTGCTCAATTTCTATAGATCCTGGAGTGAACTAAGGACAGAGTGGCAGACTTAATTTAGAAATCTCCAATTTTTTTTATTCTTAAGTCAAATCCTTAGCTCTATTCTAACATAGACCTTTACATTTACAGATGCCCTTATTAACCCTTTTGCTGTGGAGACAGATACCTTCTGTTTCTATTAGTCCCCACCAGATTAAATTACTTGCATCATGTCTCTATTACGCCTCCGCTTGAGCTAGCGCTATGTAGCAAAACAACACTGGTAGGGAGTGAATGGTTATCAAGAGAAAGTTTACTTTCAGTGTTAAGAATTAATTTAGCTGAATTGGTGCAGTGAAAGTGGTAAACACAATCCCCTCACTGTTGTTTGTCAGGGTGTGTTATATCACCCTGGATTGCTATGTCAATAATCTGCCTGGCCTGCAAGCTAAAAATCTAAGATTGCTCGGATGACTGACAGGCTGGAGATAGCTGATAATTCTAAGGAATTGGAGGTGTAAAATCTTTAAGGACCACGTCTACAGTATAAATGCCAGGGTATCTCCACATCACTCTGTACTTACAAAGGCAACAGCATTGTTAATGGCAGCCTGTCTGTCCATCAAGTTTGCTACCGGCGGATTTATCCCTCTTTCACTCCTTATCTTTCTTTGCTGTGTTTATTTCGAAACCAGCTGCAGAATAAATTGCCTCTTGTCTTCACCTCCTACACTGAGTACAATGATATGTTCTGTAAAGCTTAAAATCATGGTGTTTTTCAAGCACTCCTTTTTTCAGAACACTGACTTCTAATTTTGTTTGTTTATGAATATGTATTATTTATCTTGTGGGGGCTTTTAAAACACTAAAAATGACTCTTAATTTACTTGGTGAATGCTCAGGATCTAGATAAAGATATGTGTGTGGTATTTCACAGAGAAAAAATAGAATAATTAATATAATCATTTTGTTATTGTTTTGAATAATTAATTAGATCTGATCTGTTTTCATCAAATAGTTAAAATTAAAAGGCAGCCAATTTCAGAGCAAATAGCACATTTCTATTAATTGACTTCAGGAATTTAGTGAAGTTTAAAGTACCCCTCCCTTATGCACATCTGCCCAGCTGCACTTTTCTAATTTATGACCAGAGGAAAGAAGATAATTGTAGCTCAGCAGACTTAAGGATCAAGATTAGAGTTTACAAAAAATGTCCAAGTTCTGCAGCAACCCAAACCCTCCCACACTGATGGTGGGTGTACAGTTTGAGACAACCACTTTGGAAAACGCTTGGCTAAACCTACTAAAGATGATTATACACACACTTTATGAACCAACAACTCCTCTCCCAAAGATAGACAGGTATGCATTCTCCAAAAGACATAAAAGAACCTAAACAACTACTTGTAAAAGGCAAGAAAAATGCCCATAAAATATGAACAATTGCATGTATGCATACTATTTTTAATATAGATAAAATAAAACAACTAAGCATTGATCAACACTAGAATGGATAAATTGTATTATATATTCATCCAACGGAGTACCACATAGCAATGAAAATGAAGAAACTGCAGCTATACATGTTACATAGACGAATCTCACAAACATAATGTTGAGCCAAAGAAGCCAAACATATACACTGAGTGATTCTGTTTACATAAAATTCAGACCTATATCTACCTAATCAGAACAGAGGTGATTCTTGGGGTGATTTGGGCTGAAGAGAGCCCTGGGATTCTGCCACTGTTTTATGTCTTCATATGGGTGCCAGTTATATGTTGGGTGTGTTTATTTGCTGATTTAATCAATATGTACACTTACCATTTGTGAACTTGTCTGCATCTATGTTAGTACTTAAAAAAAAAAAAACTTTAACATTAAAAAAGCATCCAAGTTTTCAGGCAGTGCTTGCAACTACACACTAAATTATATTTCTTTCTAGATGATATTTCTTGGTTATTTGCAGAGGGAGATGAAAGTAAGAAAAAAGAGAGCAGCAGATAATCTGGGAAACGTGTGCATACACTAGATTGATCTGAGTAATAAAGAGTTCTCTGAAGATTAATCCATGCATATTTAGCACAGACACACACATATACTTGTGGATATATATTTAAATGAGCATTGTGGCTCCTATATTGGTGAGTAATGAGGGCAAATATTTGTCAATCATTTTGTAGCATAAAAAGTCCTTGAATTATGCTAAGTATTTGAACAGAAATATTCATTTTTGTTTGGACTGGATGTTATATGCAATATTACAAATATCATTCATTCATTCACAAAATATGGGAGCACATACATATCTGAGTTGAGCATTGTGCTAGGGTCAAGGATATGGAAGTAAGATGCAGAGTCCTTGCCTTTATGTGGTACACAATGACCTTTTGTTCTCCAAAAGACCTATGAACTCCTTAATACAGATCAATATTTTAAATATCATCTCAGGCCAGGCGCGGTGGCTCAAGCCTGTAATCCCAGCACTTTGGGAGGCCGAGATGGGCGGATCACGAGGTCAGGAGATCGAGAGACGATCCCGGCTAACACGGTGAAACCCCGTCTCTACTAAAAAAATACAAAAAAATAGCCGGGCGAGGTGGCGGGCGCCTGTAGTCCCAGCTACTCGGGAGGCTGAGGCAGGAGAATGGCGTAAACCCGGGAGGCGGAGCTTGCAGTGAGCTGAGATCCGGCCACTGCACTCCAGCCTGGGTGACAGAGCAAGACTCCGTCTCAAAAAAAAAAAAAAAAAAAAATCATCTCAGTATGTTCTATTGCCTATAGTACCTGACTCATGAAGTTGACCAATGGTTTATTTTCATTTCTAAAACATGACCCTCAGAAGCAATATTTGGCTATGATATATTTTAAATTAACTCTCTTCCTCTCTCTGGAGCTCCTGCCTCTCCCATTACTTTCCCCCCTTCTTGCCTTTTTCTCTTCAACCATGACATTAAAAAACACACAGAATATATTTGCTAATTTCAATTCATTTTATACCTGTGACAGTAATTAAATAAGGAAATTCATTACTATCATTACCATTATACTTTTATAATTACCATTGCTTTGATATAAAATAAATGAATAGTTAGAATAGAAATCTATTATCAAAATTATCTTGTATGTGAAAAAAAGATTTTATTCCTCCGAATGATGTTATCTTAAATTGTCAGGGTAACTGAAAGGTGAAGTTTCTAGAGTCTAAAATTTGATTTAATTTCAATTTAATATTTTGTTATCAAAACAAACTGGTACCATTCTAAATATCTGTTGTTTTGAATATTTTAGTAACTACTTTTTAATCTGGAAATGTTTTAAGAGTATTAACTCTATTTTCTCTTGAATAAACTTCCTTTTTTGGTTGAGCTATATTTATAACAAAGTAAAGTTAAATTTCTCTATAACTCTTTCTAGTATTGTCAGCTAATTCTACCTAACCATTGAACAAGCAATAATTATTTAATATGTACTAATGTTTTAAATAATGTCTGATGGCATCTCATCAATGTCAACTTTTTTAAAATCTTGAATGTTTGATCTTCGTAACTTTAAACATCCAAATGCTAAGAAGGTAAAATTTTTAATTTGCATCCATATATCTGTAGTGATATAATCAGAGAAGATTTGAAGCAAGCTTTTTATTCATAAAAATTTACTCTCTTTTCTCTGAATTACTTCACAAATCATATTGTAGAAGAACCTGTCAATAGACTAACCACTATGAAGACAATAGTTTTTATTCTTCGCAGGGCTCTTAGCAAATTTTAGAGTCTCTTGGGAATCTGCCTTCACCATAGGTATCATAATAGCAAATAATTTCAAAGCATTACTCCAAGAAAAGACACCAGTTGATTGTAGGAAGTGTTCTAATTAAAACCAATTTGGTAGCTCTTATGTTCTTATGAATACTAGCAGGTAATAATGACTAATAAGGCTTAACAAAGGATGTGGAAGGGCATTCTAGATAAGAGAAAACAATATACATGGAAATGAGAAATGGGTCCAAGGAACTTTGATTAGTCCAATTTGGCAAACAAGCATAGCTTACCTAAACGACAGTGAGAGACAAGGATAGGTTAAGGAGCGATATAATGCTAGAATAAATAAATTTTGTCAGTGTTGAAAATATTTCAACATAAATATGACTTTTAAGAAATTATATTTTCAGATATTCCTCTAAAGACATTCAACCAGAACTAGCATGGGAAGACTTGAACAGAGGGAAACTCTTAAGTAGTTATCGCTATAGAGAAGACTACAGGTGGCTGAGTGACTGTGTTAGTTTAGTGAAAGAATAGAGACAATATATGACAGTATGAGTAAATGTAAGACTAAATCTTATTGACTTGTACATGCCAGGAATATATTTTTTAATATTTCTTATAAGAACTTGACAAAGCAACATATGCCATTGGATATAACACATAAAATATTTCACAATACCTAAGAAATATTCAATCTTTTTAATCTATATTCAAATTTTGCTACTATGCCATCTTTTTGGCTTATGACTCACAAAATTTTAACCATATATAACTACTTCATATAATTTTGTAAATAAATCCGTACTATAATAGACCCTATAACAGTAATCCACAAACAAAAAGCTGAATCTGTGATATAAGAGATAGCATTGCAGTGCCCTTGAGTAAGTTTACCTCTTTAAGCTTAATTTCTTCATCTGTAAATTGGACACAATAGTGGTATTTATCTACAGGATTATATCAAATATTTATAACTATGCAGCTGTGAAAGTCAATTGCATTTTCAACACAATGCTCAGCAATCTCCTTTGTCAGACCACTATCTTCCACTTAATAGGAGCTGACAATTTTGCCAATTGTTTCACGACTACAAAACATGGGCCATCATCTTTCTACCCTCCAACAGTAGTTTACTCCACTGATTTTACCACCTCCAATAACAATCTCCTTTTTCCTTTCCAGCCTTTATTCCCACTTCATTCCAAGGCCAATACTATAAGATTTAGATTTTTGAAGAGGGTACTCCATTTATGGCATACATTTCTGTATCAGTTTTTTTATTGCCAAGTAACAAATCATTTCAAAACTTAATGACTTAAAGCACCATGAATTTATTATTTCTCACAATTCTGTAGATTAAATTCTGCTAATCTTGTCTGGGCTCATTCATGTAGCTGCTTTCAAATGATGGATTGGATGAGGACTCAGCTAGGGTGGCTGGGCCTCACTCTCTCTGGGGTCTTTCATCCTTAGGGAGGCTAGGCAAGACTTCTTCACCTTGTGGTAATAGCAGCATTTCAAGCAGGCAAGATCCAATGTCCAAGTGCTTATGAAGTGTCTGTTTTCGTCCTGTATGCTGATGTCGTATTGCTCAAATAAGTTATACTATCAAAGCTAGAGTCAGTGTTAGAAGGGACTAGAAAAGACAGTGATATAATTCACTAGAGGACATTACTGTAACAAAATACTATGATGACCTGTTGTGTGCATTAAATCAAATAATGCACAGAAAGTTCTTAGCATATGCCTACTACATAATATGCACTCAGTAAATGTTAGCTACTATTTAAAAATTAGTAATGACATTCATGATTATATATTTATATAACTGTCAGTCTTACTGAGAAACTATTTTGCTTACTATAAACTGGTTTTTACCAACGTTACTGTGAACTGCCTCTGTTCTTACCCAACACCTATCTTGACTCCAGACTTAGCACTTGGATACAGCTCCTAAAGCAATTCTAGTTTCAAAATATCTCAATAAAAATAAATATCTTACTGAATGTTTCCTAATGCAATAGAGAAGATAACTTATACTATACACCACACAACAGAAACTTAATTAAATTCCATGTTATAATTCCCAGTTTTCCCCCAATTTGTTCTGTCATGTCATCTGCTTTATCATTTCTAATCAGCCTCTAAAATCCCTTCTCTTGCCTAAACAATTAACATCTCATTTTCACCAAGTATCTGTTACTTGGGTAATGGAAAGTCTGGTAGCCTTAATTAAAATAATCTTCCTGTCTTCTTAGATATGCCCAACCCCATCCTTCCAACCTAATCTAGGAGAATAGAGAAAATCTCAAGAATTTCAAGTCACACATATCCTTTAAAATAAGGAGTATCAAATTGAAACAAAGAAATATTAAGGATTAAGCTGTTTAATATACTACTAATTAGGAATTAAGAATATAGAGAAGAACAAGATAATTTCACTGAAATTATTTTCATGTCTGACTTTTTTAACTGACCATTAAACAAAGTACTAAGATCAATGGAGCAACACACGTGTTCAAAGTGCTTCCAGAGCACGAAGTAGGAAGCCCCTGTGAATGTCAATAACATGGACTCTTACTCCAAAAAGAATAGACTCGGCAACATGCGTTGGTGATGTCATGCACCATGCTTTTTTGAAACTCTCTACTTATTAGAGTGTTTTCCTTCGTGTTTCTCTTTCCCACTGTCTGGAACTTGAACTGATTGCATCTGCTGTGTACTAACTGCAGACCTTCCCGCTGGTCCCCTGACACAGAATCAAGCTCAGTTTCCACACTCACACCTGCTATTACCCTCTCCTTCAAATACACCATTTATCTTGACAGTAAGTAAACTTATCTCGGGAAGTATTCCTTGTGGAACTGTAGTTTGTCTTTTGGATTATCTGAAAGATCAAATTTTAAGTTCTCCTTTGATACCAAACATTGGTCTTTTCCTTCCTTGAGCAAGCTTTAAAAAGTACCTTTTCATTTCATGTAGAAAACACATGAGAGTGATGATAGTAAGTAGCATTTAAGTTTACATGTAGGAGATGCTTTGAAAATTCTTTTTTTTTCATATCAGTCTGATATAAAGAATAACATTGTTCAAGGAATGCTATAAAAATGGTCTCTGTGCTTCTGCGTGAGAAAGACATTGGCTGTTGGAATAAATCCTCTGTCAATCTCCTTTTCAAGGAAAAATAACAACAAAGACTTCAGAAAGCTATACCAGCTGAGCAAGTGTTTTTGTGAAACGTGACTTCAGACAAAATAGTAATCATCAGCTTGAAGAAGGAAAGTTTTTCTGTATAAGTGCATATATATAGCTGGGTTCCAGATATAAGATGGGTTTGAAGGGATACAAAGAAGCTATTAACAAGATTGTTGTTTGCTGAAGACATTCAATAACTAGATTGTCTGTACAAAGATTATATTGTGAAAAAGATAAACCTCACATTTGGACCATGATGGAATGGCATGGCAGAGTAATAAACTATAGAGGCAAGCGTGCGAACAATTTAGTGTAGGAGGTCAAAATAGTCTAGTATATTCATCTGTACTCATAACTTTGCACTTCTGTGTGCTTTTTGTATTGCTTAAAATCATACAATTTATTTTTGAGTTGTAATTAAGACATTTATTTAAGGACTTCAGACTTATTTATGTATTTGTTTAGTGAAAATAATTCTTTCCTTCCCTTTCAGTTTCCAGGTAAAAGTTAAATGATATGTACTTCTGATCACATATTGTTAAATATGGAATCTCTATGCAATTTTACATTCATTTCAAAAGGAGTTTTACACATAAGGAAAAAACTAGTACTCATTAAAGTAATGAGGGAGATGAACAAATTATCAGATTTCCATGAAAAGTTTACAACGGAGTTAAAGGATTGGTCCATTACATGTCAGAAGTGGTTATAACAATATACGGCGTATACCAAACAGTTTGAGAAAAAAATGCCATTAAATGTAAATATTTTAATAATGTTGATTAGTTTTTAGAATTTAGTGACTATCACATGTAAGTTTTAAAAAATATTAGAAAATAAAGTATAATTAAATTATTAAAAATACCTAGCAATATCTGTTAACATTTTGAAATATTTCTTCCAAGAATTTTTTTCATGTGGAGAAATATGCCATTATAATGTTTAATTGGGATTATACTGTAACTATGTACATAATGTGTCTAGCTTTTATCACTTAACATAATTTTAAATGTATTTTATGAGTATATTTTCCTTATTTGTTTAATTTACCCCAGTTTTTATCCCACCTAGCAATGTATGATAGTAGATTCCAGCACCCTCACCATCAAAAACATAAAGTTGTTATATATTTGATTTGCAATCTTTAGTTGAAATGAGGCCCTGTTCTTTTGACCTTTTATGACTTTTTGTTATCTTCTGAGAGTAAGCATTGTTCATTTTACTCATTGGTGGTTAATATTGTTTTCTAAGTGGTTAGTGAGAGTTATTTAAAAATCGTAAATATTAATCTGTCCTGTGATATTTCATATAATTTTTTCTCATTTTGTTGTTCTTGTTTAATTTTTTAGTGTAACATATTTATAATGGTTTATTACTATGTCACCATAATATACTATTTTTAGTCACCTTAGCCAGGCTGCAAATATTTTCCAAACTCTCCTGTAAGGTTCTGGGTTTATATTGGCTACCAAAGACATTTTCATAAATGCAGGAGGCAAAAATGAAGTAGCAGCCATATTTTTAAGCTCAGTAGATTAGTATAGAGTACCATCCATTGTATCATCTCACACTCGTCACTGATCTGTAGTCTCACTGGGATGACATGGGCCCCATCAGAAAGCCTCCTTACAGCTTTTTAAGGTCCTGAACCAAGTGAGTGTGTAGATTTGTGGTAAAGAGCTGCAGGTTCACTGCATATCGACCCTGCAGCAGTTTAAGGCAGAGAGAGAATGATGTGGGTTCCAATTAACAGTAGTAGGTCTCTTATCACGAGTGTTTCATATCTAGTTTTCCTTTCTGACTGCTAATCTGGTTGATGGCTAATAGCTTGACTCTCAACACCAGAGGCAGTGACAACTGCATTGCAGAGATGCTTGTTCCAATTTTCATAATTGTGTGAGGCCTAGTCTGCACATAAATTCCTTATTCTATATCGTTAATATTGTTCTGCTTCTCTGATTGAACCTTGACTGAGACGGAAACAGCTAATGGAGGGGGTTCTGTATCAGTAGCCACTAGCCACTGTGGCTATTGAGCACTTGAAATATTATTAGTAAGATCTGAGAATGGCTGTATCTATAAAATCCACAGCAGATTTCAAATACAGTAAGAAAAAATGAAAATATCTCATTAATAGGCCACATATTAACTACATATTAAAATAATATTTTTTCATATATTGGTTTAAATAAATATTAATTTTACTAATTTTTACATTGTTAATATGGCTACTAAATATTTTAACAGTACATAAGTGGCTTGCATTTGTAGCTCACCTTGAATTTTTATTAGACGCTAATATTCGAGAGGAATAGCACCTTAGAAATGAGTTATTAGAACTGGCTCCAACATTTCTGGAATTGGTCTCTGGTCTGACTAGATTAAAGGTGTTAATGATCCTTTTTTCCATTTGTGAAGTGAATTCTCATAATCGGTGGAAAGCACTAGTAAATCAGATGCTTAATTACCACCCATAGATACCTATAATAAAGTACCTGGTAAACATGACATCTGTGTATTCTTCCAGGCAGTTTCTGCTTCCTGCTATTTCTCCCAGTGTATAAGTCATATTTTTCTATTTCTTTGCAGATTTCATAACTTTTTACTGAAATTGGTCCTTTTAGATACTATATTATAGCAACTCTGAATACTGGTCCTCCTGTTCCAGTGTTTCTTTACTTGTATGTTTAATGACTGGCTGAATTGTTTTACTGAAGTCTACCCCTGTCTCCTTAACTGTGGCAAGCCTTTGATGTGCCTCAGGGAAGTATGGTTTGGGGCATGCCCAGTTATCTTGGGATGTCAGTTGTATTGGTAGGGTGCTCTTCCACTCTTTTCTGACCACATCCAGCTATTAAACTCCACTAGTAGCACCTACTGATTGCTCTGTTGTTTTCATCAATATCCCAAGGCTTAAATACCTCCATTAATTCAATCAATTTAACCCAATCAAATTGTGGTCCCTTTGAGTGAATACTTTCTGAGGTTAGTGTTTCATATCGGTTCTGGACCCAGGAGTGCTCCTCCCAGCTGTCTTATCCCTGGGTTATTTTCTGCAAATTACCACCTTACATTCCAGGTTATATCTTTATTAGATCCATGAATCTTCAAATTGCCTTTCACCACAATGTCCAATACTTTTTAGAATATCTTTAGGTTAAAACTTCTCCATGCTTTGTTGCAAATAAAGTCAGTTAATTTGGGGACAGATTAGGTACTTTATTATAGGTATCTATGGGTGGTAAATATAGGTATCTATGGGTGGTATCTATGGGTGGTAAATAAATATCTAGTGGAAAACAAAATCTACAAAAAATCAGTAAGAGAGATAAGAGTCCACAGTATTTGAATCAAGATTGTTGCAGATTAGAACACAGGACTTACTCTACCATCAGCTCCCAGTATAGGGCTTTCTTCCTAGGAGGATAAAGGATTCTCATTTTCATTCCGTCCTCAGCTGCCTATTGTTGAGGCTGAGTGTGGTCACAGGTGGGGACTTCCTCCTAGTGCCCGCCCACCCACTATTTATGAAAGGTAGGTTCTAAGCAGGTGCAGTATGCTAAGAATAATGGAGTTCTGATAGCTCTTCTTCCTGTTTGTAAGCATGTGGTTCCAAGTTAGGAGATGCAAGCAAAGAGGACATCATTATTATTCCTCCCTTTCCACCAGGTGCTAAGTTCCCAGAGTTGATGTGTCACTCAGAATAAACTTGCCTTTGTCCCCACCCCTAGCTTCAGAGCCTGGGCTCAGAGATTTTGCCTGGGGGAGAAGCATAACATAAAACCAAAGGCTCCTAATCTGTAGACCAATTTCAGTAAAAAATTACAAAATCTGCAGAGAAATAGAAAAATATGACTCATACACTGGGAGAAATAGCAGGAAACAGAAACTGCCTGGAAGAATACACAGATGTCATGTTTAATAGTAAAAAAACAAAAACTAATGGAAATCATCAAAGAAGTAAAGGCAGGTATGATTGGAATGTTATACCAAATACAAAATCAACAAAAGTAGAAATTAATAAAAGGAACTAAATGGAAATACCAAAGTTAAAAAGTAAAATAATCGCAATACAAAATTTACTTGTGGGGCTCCTCAGAGATTTGAACAGGCAAACTAAAAACTAGCAAACAAAGGTAAATGGATATAGATTATGGAACTTGAAAAAGAAAAAGAAAAAAAGCATGGAGAAAAATGAACGCAGTCTCAGAGAAATATGAGGCATTATTAATCACACAAACATACATGTACTAAGAGTACATGGAGAGGAGACAGAAGAAAAATAACAAATATTCAAAAAAAATTACTGAAACTACTCAAAGTTATTGAAAAACAATAACCTAGGCATCCAGGAAGCTCAGTGAACTCCAGGTAGTATAAACACAAAGTAACCCACGAAAAAATCATATTAAAAAGAATGAAACTCTCTGACAAGGAGTACATTTGAAAGCAACAAGGGAAATATGTCCCTTCACTTACAAGAAAACTCCAAAAAGATTAACACACCTAACTTCTTGGCAGAAATGACTGAAACCAGAGACATTGGGATGATATATTTAAAATGCTCAAAGAAAGTTTCAACCTGGACTCCTCTATTCAAGAAAGCTTTTGTTCAAAAAGTGAAAGTAAAAGAAAGACCTTTATAGATAAACAAAATCTTAGAGAATTTGTTGCTAGCAGACCAGCCATACACGACATACTTAATGAAGTTCTTCAGGATGAAAGCAAGTTACACCAGATGGAATTTTCGGTCCAACTTGAAAAAATAAAGAATATTGTAAAAAAATTATGTAATTATCAAAAGTGGCATATTTTCCTCCCTTCTTCTCATATCTGATTTTAAAAGCAATGGTATAAAATGATACGTATATAATGCAACATAACATTGAGCCTATTGCATATAGAAATATAACATGTGTGCATATTTGTCAATAACAGCACAAATAAGGTGGAAGAGAATAAAGTATTAATGGCCTAAAATTACAAAAAGAGGTAAAACAATACTTAAAATAATGTATTGTTAAGTTTGTAACATTAACAGATGCAATATGTATAAAAACAATACTACAAAAAGGCAGGGAATAGAGTTGTATAAGAGTAACAATTCTATATATCATTAGAATCAAACTGAGATAAATCTAAAGCTAATTTGGATAAATTTCAATGTATATGGTAAGCCCTAGACAAAATGCTAAAGGCATATAAACCATAAAAAAAATTAAAAAATTAAATACAACTTAAAAAATGTTTACTTAATGCAAAAGAAAGCTATAAAAGAGAAATAAAAGAACAAAAAGGACCCTGGAGCATATAGAAAACAAAGAGTAAATTGGCATGAGTCCAATTATATCTATAACATTAAATGTGAAAATATTAAACAATGTAATGAAAAGGCAGAGCTTTTCAAGTTGGTTAAAAAAAATTCAATTATATACTACCTAAATGTGACATACTTTAGATTGAGAATAGACCAAAATTAAAATATGGAAAATATATATTATGCAAAGAGCAAACACTTACAAAAGGTAAAAATGTAAATATTTATGTTATATATATTTTACCACAATTAAAAATACTGGAAAACTGAATTCAACAACATATTTTAAAAATTACACAACAGGATGAAGTGGGATTTTGCCCAGGATAAAGCAAGCTTGGTTCAAAATCTGAAAATATATTAATGGGATGCATTATATCAATTGAACAAAATAAAAAATCAGTCAGGTACAGAGGCTCATGCCTGTAATCCAAGCACTTTGGGAAGCCAAAGCAGACAGACTGCTTGAAACAAGGTGTTTGAGACCAGCCTGTGCAACATGATGAAACCCCATATCTACAAAAAACACAAAAACTGGGTGTAATGACACTTGCCTATAGTCCCAACTACTTGGGAGGCTGAGATGAGAGGATTGCTTGAGCTCGAGAAGTAGAGATTGCAGTGAGCCATGATGATATTATTGCACTGTAACCTGGGTGAAAAAGTGAGATCCTGTCTCAAAAACAAGCAAACAAACAAAGTCATATCATCATCTCAATAAATGGGCAAACTCCATTTGACACAATTCAGCATGTGTTCATGATTAAAACCCTCAAGAAACTTGAAATAAAAGGAAAATTTATAAAGCTAATTAAGAGTATCTGTGTTATGCCATTTTTTCATTGCTATAAGGAAATATCTGAGGCCAGATAATTTAAAAAGAAAAGAGGTTTAAAACCAACCTGAAAGCTAGCTGAAGAAATAATTAAAATTAGGTAACTGAATAAAATTGAGAGGCAAAAATCCATACCAAAAAAATCAATGAAATAAAGAGTTTGTTCTTCAGAAATATAAACAAGATTGGTAGACTGCTAACTATATTAAAAAAGAAGAAAAAGAAGATCTAAATAAGTACAATCAGAAAAGACAAAGATGACATTACAACTAGTCACACGGAAATACAAACTCCTCAGAGAATAGTATGAACAACTCTGTGCACACAAATTAGCAAATCTAAAGAAAATGGATAAATTCTGGGAAATACATAATCCCCCAAGATTGAATCAGGAAGAAATTGAACCCTGAATAGACCAATATCACGCTCTGAAATTGAATCAGTAATGAAAAACCTACCAACCACAAAAAGCCCTAGACCAGATGAATTCTAGCAGATGTGCAAAGAAGAACTTATATCAATCACACTGAAAGTATTCCAAAAATTTGAGTAGAGGCTGCTCTCTAACTTATTCTATGAAGCCATCATCAGCCTAATAACAGAATCTAGCAGAAACACAACAAATAACGAAAACTTTATGCCAGTATCTCCTATGAACATAGTCACAAAAAATACTCAACAAAATACTAGCAAACCAAATCCAGGAGCAAATCAAAAAGCTGATAACACCACAATCAAGTAGACTTCATTTCTGAGATGCAAGTCTGGTTCAACAGATGCAGTTCAATAAATGTGATTCATCATCAGTGTGGTTTGGGTCTGAGTCTCCACCAAATTATCATGTTAAATTGTAATCCCCAGTGTTGGAGGTGGAACCTAGTGAGAGGTGATTGAATAATGGGGCAGGTTTCTTATCAATGATTTAATACCAATCCCTTGACATTGTTCTCATGATCATGAGTTCTTGTGAGATCTGATCATTTAAAAGTGTGTGGCATCTCCTTCCTCATGCTCTTGCTCCTGCTTTCAATATTTGAAATGCCTATTCCCCCTTCACCTTTCACCATGATTGTGAGTAATCCCAAGCCTTCTTCAGATGCCAAGCAGATGCTAGCATCATGCCTCCTGTACAGCCTGAAGAACTATGGCCAATTAAGGCTCTTTTCTTTATAAACTACCTAGTTTCATGTATTTCTTTATGGCAGTGTAAGAATGGTCTAATCCAGAAAATTGGTGCTGAGAGTGGTGCATTGCGATAGAAATACCTGAAAAAGTGGAAGCAGCTTTGGAACTGGTAACAGGCAGAAGTTAGAAGAGTTTGGAGGGCTCAGAATCAGATAGGAATATGAGTGAAAGTTTGAAACTTCCTACAGACTGGTTAAATGGTTGGGACCAAAAGTGAAAGTTTGAAATTTCCTACAGACTGGTTAAATGGTTGGGACCAAAATGTTGATAGTGATATGAACAGTGAAGGCCAGGCTCATGAGGTCTCAGGTGGAAATGAGGAACTTATTGGGAACTGAAGTTGGAGCAAAGCTTATTCCTGTTATGCCTTAGCAAAGAGCTTGACTGGATTGTGTTCATGACCTAGGATGTTGTGGAACTTTGAACTTGAAAGTGATAATTTGGGGTATCTGGCAGAAGACATTTCTAAGCAGTAAAGTGTTTAAGATGTGGCATGGCTGCTTCTATAACTTATGCTCAGATGTGTGAGCAAAGAAATAACCTCAGATTTGAACTTATATTTAAAGAGGAGACAGACAAATTTGGAAATTTTGCATCTTGGCCATGAGGTAGAAAAAAAAAAAAAAAAGCCCATTTTCAAGGGAAGAATGCAAGCAGGCTGTGAAATTTGCATAAGTAAAAAGAAGCCAAATACTAGTATCCAAGACAATGAGAAAAAAGCCTTGAAGGCATTTCAGAGATCTTTGTGGCAGCCCTTTCTATTGCAGACCTGAAGACCTAGGGGAACTGAATGGCTACATGGGACAGGTCCAGCACCCCTGCTGCCCTGTGCAGCCTTCAGACACTGTTTCCTGCATCCTAGCCACTCCAGCTCTAGCTGTGGCTCAAAGGGGTCCAGGTACAGCATAGGCCGCTGCTTTAGACAGTGCAAGCTGGCTTCCACATAGTGTTAAGCCTGAAGGTACATGGAGTCCAAGAGTTAAGGCTTGGGAACCTCTGTCTACATTTCAGAGGATGTACAGAAAAACCTGTTTTCCAAGTAGATATTTGCTGCAGAGGGAGTACCCTCCCAGAAAACCTCTACTAGGGCAGTACAGGGAAAATACGGGTTGGAGCCCCCACACAGAGCCTGCACTGATGTACTGCCTAGTGGAGCTGTGAGGAGAGGGTCATAGTCCTCCAGATCCCAGAATGTTAGAGTCACTGGCAGCTTGCACCTTTTGCATGGAAAAGCCATGATCCATAAGCACTCAATTCCAGCCTGTGAGAGCAGCTGTGTCAGCTGAATCCTGCATAGCCACAGAGGCAGAGCAGTCCAAGGCCTTAGGAGTCTGCACTTTTACCAACGTCCCTTGGATGTGAGACATGAACTCAGCTGAAGCTGGAACAGCCTTGATGCAGGGAGTATTTACCAAAGCTGAGCAGGGCAGTGGGCCCATGGTCTGGCCCCTGAACCCACTCTTTCCCCTAAGCTTTTGGGCCTGTGATGGGAGGTGCAGTCTTCAAGATATCTGAAATACTTTTGAGGTCTTTTTCACATAGTCTTGGCTATTAGCACTTGACTCTGTTTTAGTCATACTAATCACTCTAGCAAGTGGTTGCTTCAAAGTCTGTTCGTATCCCCTCCTGGAAATGCTTTTTGTTTCTCTGCACATGGCCAGACTGCAAATTTTCCAAACTTTTACTCTCTGTTTCACTCTTAAATTTATGTTTCTACTTTAAGTCATTCCTTTTCACTTGAGTCTGATTGTAAGCTATTAGAAGCAGCCATTCCACATCTTGAATGCTTTCCTGCTTAGAAATGTCTTTGGCCAAATAATCTAGGTCATCACTATTAGGTTCAACCTTCCACAGAACCCTGGGCCATGGACACAATGCAGCCATGCTCTTTGCTAAGGCGTAACAAGGGTAGCCTTTATTCTAGTTCCCAGTAAGTTTCTCATTTCCATCTGAGACTTTATCAGCCTAAACTTTGCAATCTATATTTCTAACAGCATTTTGATCACAATCACTTAACAAGTCTCTAAGACATTCCAAACTTTCTTTCATCTTTCTATCTTCTTCTGAGTCCTCCAAACTCTTCCAGGCTTTTCCCATTACCCAGTTTCAAAGCTGTTTCCACATCCTCAGGTATCTTCATGGAAAAAGGCCACTCCTGGTAATTTTCTATGCTTGGCTGTTTTTGTGCTGCTATAAAGAAATACCTGAGACAGGGTAATTTATAAAGAAAATAGTTTTAATTAGCTCATGTATCTGCAGGCTGTACAAGAAGCATGGTGCCAGAATCTGCCTGGATTTTAGTAAGACTCCAGGAAGCTTCCAATTATGGTGGACATTGAAAGAGTAGGAATGCCAAATGGCAAGAGCAGGAGCAAGGGGATAGTACATCCTAGACTTTTAAACAACCAGCTCTAGCATGAACTAACTGAGCAAGAACTTACTTATCATCAAGGAGATGGTACTAAACCATTCATGAGAGATCTGCTCCCAAGACCTAATACCACCAGTCCCCATATCCAACATTGGAATCACATTGTAACAGGAGATTTGGAAAGGACAAACAAACATCCAAACTATATCAGCATCTATGAAAAATCCATAGCTATCATTATACTTAATGCCGAAGGATTAGATGCTTTCTCCATAAGATCAGGAACAAGACATGTGCTTTCACCACATGTATTCTAAATTGTACTAGAGTTTCTGTCCAAGGACAAAAAAAAATCCAAACCCTATCAGCGCCTATGAAAAAATCTGTAGCTATCAATGTACTTAATGCTGAAGGATTGGATGCTTTCTCCATGAGATCAGGAACAAGACATGGATGTTGTGCTTTCACCACATCTATTTGACATTGTACTGCAATTTATGTCCAAGGCAATTTTGCAAGAAAAGAAGTAACAAGCATTCACATTGTAAAGGAAGGAGTATGCTAACTCTATTTACAGATCACATAATCTAATATATAGGAAATCTTGAGTAATTCCCTACAGAACTATTAGGATTAATAAATAAGTTCAGCAAGTTTGCAGGATACGTGATCAGTATAGAAAAATTAATCAAGTTTGTATACACTTGCAATGATCAATATGAAAATTAAATCTAAATTACAATTATATTTATAATAGCATCACAAAGAATAAAATATCTAAGAATAAATTTAATGAAAGAAATTCAAAACTTATACTCTCAAAAATACAAAACACTGTAAAAAATGTTAGAAATGTACTCACATTTTCAAAAGAATCTTATATTTATGTGTTGAAAGTTTTAACATTATGATGGTAATAATTTCTAAACTGATGTATAGATGCAATGCAATCTATATTAGAATTTTGGCTGACTTCCTCGTAGAAATTTACAAGCTGATTCTGAAATCCATATGAAATTGTCAGTGACCCAGAATACCCAAAACAATTCTGAAAAAAAAATGTAGGAGGACTCATACTTCCTAATTTCAAAATTTCTTACAAAGAAATAATAATAAGACAATGTTGTACTAGTACAAAAACATAAAATGGAATAACACTGAGAGTCCAGAATAAAATTAAACACCTGTGGCCAACCGATTTTTGATAAGTGTGCCATGAACATTTATTGAGGAAAGAATAGTCTTTAAAAAAAGATGTTCCTGGGAAAACTGGCTAGCTGCATGCAATAGAAGGATGTTGGACCATTTTCTCCTACTATATATAAAAATTAACAAATATTAAATATGTTGAATCAAAGTGAATCAAATACCTAAATATAAGAACTAATACACAAAACCTATTAGAAGAAAACTAAAACTCTTAGCAGAAAACATAAGGGTAATTCTATATGACCTTGAATTTTGGAAAGAATTTTTAGTGGTGGCATCCAAAATCACAAGCAACAAAGAAAATATAGATGACCTTATCAAGACTAGAAAACTTTTGTGCTTCAATGGACAGTATCAAAATAGTGAAAAAACCAAGCTACAGAATAAGAGAAAATATTCACCAGTGATACATCCGATAAGGAATTTTTAATATAGAGAACTCCTACAAAGAAAAATAAAAATAAAATAACCGAATTTAAAAGTGAATAAATGATCTTAATAGATATTTCTGTTATAGCCCAACAGGCTCTTCTTGCCTACAACACAGATAAAGCCAATTCACTGAGACAGTGGTACTGCAGCAGAGAAAGAGTTTAATTATCACAAGGCAGACTAATAGAAGGATGGGAGATTTTTGTCAAATTTGCCTCCCTGAGAACTTGGAGGCTAGGGTTTTAAAGGATATTTGGCAGACAGGAGACTAGGGAATGGGTATTGATGATTGGCTAAGATGAAGTCATACGAGTATCCAAACTCTCTTTGCAGGCCAAGTCAGTTTCTGGGGAATGGGTATTGATGATTGGTTAGGATGAAATCATAAGAGTATGCAAATTGTCTTTGCAGGCTGAGTCAGTTTCTAGGTAAGGCTCACAGGAATGGTTGAGTCACTTCTTTGGTATGAGTCACAGGTGTGGGTGGCATCAGTTGGTTCACCTGAATGTGAAAGTTTTTAAAAATATCTCAAAGACCAATCTTAGGTTTGAAAATAGTGATGTTATCTTTAGGAGCAATTGGGGAAGTTACAAATCTTGTGAATTCTGGCTACATGACTCTTGTGCAGTAAGCAATTATACAAAAGCAAAGTGCCTGTAATCCTAGCACTTTGGGAGGCCAAGGCGGGAAGATAGCCTGAGCTCAGGAGTTCAAGACCACCTTAGGTAACACAGTGAAATCTGTGTATACTAAAATACAAAAAATTAGCTGGACATGATTGTGGGCACTGTAGTCTCAGCTACTCAGGAGGCTTTGGCATGAGAATTACTTGAACCCAGGAGGCAGAGGTTGCAGTGAGCTGAGATTGTGCCATTGCACTCCAGCCTGGGTAACAGAGAGAAAACAAAAGAAAAGTAGGGAAGTAGGGAACAATAGCTGGTTATCATTTAACTATACCTACATATTAGCAGAATTTTGGCCCCTCCCATAATCTTCACCTTGTGGTCTTTCATTAGCCTTATGAAGACAATTTCAGTCTCCAGAGGAGGACAGTTTTGGGAAGGAATATTTTTACCCTTGTCTCAAAGTTAAACTGTAAACTAAATCCCTCACAAAGTGAGCTTGGTCTATGCCCAGGAGTGAACATGGGCAGTTAGCTTGTGATGTTTGAAGCAAGATGGGATCAGTTAAGTAAGATTTCTCTCACTGTTATAATTTTAGCAAAGGCAGCTTCATTTCTCCAAAGAAGATATACAAATGGTCATCAAGCACATGAAAAAATTCTCAGCATCATCATCCCTGAGGAAAATGTAAATCAAAATCACAATGAGATACCACCTCACACTCACCATTATGGCTAAAATAAAAGACAAATAAGAAGTATGAAATTATGAAGAAATTTTAACCCTCAAACACTGTTGGAAGAAATGAAAAATTGTACAGCTGCTTTGAAAAACAGTCTTTCTAGACACAGTAGCATGTGCCTATAATCCCAGCTACTTAGGAGGCTGAGGTAGGAGTATTACTTGAGCTCAAGAGTTCAAGACTAGCCTGGGCAACATAGTGAGATCCCATCTCAATATAAAAACAAGAAAAGAAAAAGTCTGACAGTTCCTCAAATGATTAAACATAGAGTTACCATATGATGCTCTATTTCTACCTTATGTATACAAAAGTATTGAAAACATACATCCAGACAAAAACTTTTACATGTATGTTCATTGCTGCATTATTCATAGTAGCCAAAAAGTGAAAACAATTCAATAAAACAACACAATATCCCTCAACAGACAACTGGATAAACAAAAGATTTTACATACATACAATGAAGTATTATTAGAACCGATATATGTGTTAACCTAAAAGAAAGGAGATAAATTGACATAAGTAGAGAGTTTATTTGAGCCAACCTTGAGGATTGCAACCTGGGAGTGCAGATTTGAGTTGCCCTGAATATATACTTCAATTAGCAGCAGTTACTACTGGATTTTTAAAGGCAAAACAGGAGCAGTTAGTTCCTAAGTCGTTTACCAAGAATTTATAATAAAATAACATAAGCTATTGATTGACTATACATTGTTCTTTGCATCACAAATTCCAGGAACATGGAAGATAATGGGTGAGGTAACTAGTAAGGAACAAAATGACTTTGAACAATTGCCTCAAGCATGGGTGTGGGTGGGGAACATAACTGAAGTCCTATAATCATGTTTGTCTGGCCCTGGTAAATTTTGCATACCTCACATAGCTCAAAGTTTTCTGAGCTATTCTTTCTTTCCTCACATGTTACAACTCGATTAAACCTTTAAAACTATATGTTAAATAAAAGAAGCCAGACACAAAAATCCATGTATTACATGATTCCTTTCATAAGGAGATCTAAAATAAGGAAATCTATAGAGATAAAAAGTAGATTAGTGGTTGTGTAGGGTTGGAGAGAGATGAGGAATATGGAAATGATAGTTAAAGGATACGGAGTTCCTTTTTTTCTGAGACAGAGTCTCGCTCTGTCGCCCAGGCTGGAGTGCAGTGGTGCGATGATGGCTCACTGCAAGCTCCACCATCCAGGTTCACACCATTCTCCTGCCTCAGCCTCTCGAGTAGCTGGGACTACAGGTGCCCGCCACCACGCCTGGCTAATTTTTTTTTTTTTTTTTAGTAGAGACAGGGTTTCACCATGTTAGCCAGGATGGTCTTGATCTCCTGACCTAGTGATCTGCCCGCCTCTGCCTCCTAAAGTGCTGGGATTACAGGTGTAAGCCACTGTGCCTGGCCTGGTGTTTCTTTTTGAGGTGACTAAATGTTCTAAAATTGACTGTAATGAAGGTTGCACTTACCTATGAATATACTAAAATCCATTGAATGGTACCCTTAAAATAGGTGAATTGTATTATATATGAATTATATCTAAATAAGATCATTTAAAACAACAAACGATTAATTGCTTTCAATTCCAAACTTTAGTGAGAATATATTGTGGACAGTTAGTCTCCGTTTAGTGTGGTATAAATCAGGTCACTCATACCATTGTCTTCAGTTGGAAGCTCGATTGTTAAAAAAAGAAAGAAAGAAAAAAAAAGCCAAGATAGCTTCATTCACATATGTGGTGCTTCATCTGTGGTGGCCACACACATAGGGGCAGATTGAGCCTCTTTTTCCATGTGCACCTTCATGAGTTAAGCCTGAGTTTCTGTTCATGAAGACTTGATCCCAAGACAGTGAAAGTGAAAGCTATAGGTCTCTGCAAGCCTATGTTAGAAATTCCACAGTGTCATTTCTACCACACTCTGTTGATCAAAGCAAGTCACAAGGCCAGCCCAGATTTAAGGTGAAAGGAACTAGGCTGTTCCAATTCATGGAATGCATGAAAAGGGGAAACATAAAAAGAGGAAGAAAGTTGTTGGTTGGTATATTTAACAGAGATCTACTACAACAGTATTCCACCTGTAAAAACTCATCATCAAACAGCAAGTACACAAACAAATCTTTCCCATCTCTCCCTATGTCTTTCTTTCTCCTTATAGCCAAATTTTAACCTTTAAAAAATTTCTCTCCTTATTTTCTCATCCATCACACATATATCAATTCACTTTAATAGGATGTACCAGGTATAACAATTGTTAAATATTAAGCTCATTTATTTCAATTCCCCTTTTAAATAGATTAACTGTAGCATAGTCTTCTCTGACTAATTCATGAAGTCCATATCCATAGGTGAGAAGGTTGATTTTAGAACATTAACAAGACAATAAGTTTGAAAGCCAGTTTTTATGGAAAGTGGAAATTTCTCAAATTTACCTTACCACAGTCAAAGACTAGAAGACCTAATTTATAAAGTTCACCTGTAGGTAGAGGAAAGGGAAAAATTCTAATAACTTGTAACATTTATTGCACATTCACTATTTTAGGTACTTTTCAGATATTAATTTATTTAATATTCACATTACTATGAAGTTGATACCGATAATTCTCCATGTTACATCTATTAGGGAGACTCTGAGATAAAGTATTGTATGTCACACATGCACATATGTAAAATTTATTACTCATATATATATATATATGTATCTATCCCCCCTCTTAAGTTACTGTATTTTGCATCTTCTACCTACTACTAGAGTGTAAACTTCTTAACAGCAGTTTATATACTCAGTTCCAGTTGTTTAATAACAATTGAGTACATAATATTATTGACTTGGTGTGTTTATGTCTTGTATTTTAAAATCTGTTTTACAAACTTAAAAGAGTATAAGTCATATACATTTATATATCCTGCTTTTTATTATACAAGAAACAGTCTTTTTTGGATAATATTCTGAAACATGAATAAACCACTTTTAATATGTAATTTCTAATAATTGGTCATATAGACTGTTTCTAAATTATTGTAATAATTTAAAAAGTCACAATTTTAAAATTGTGTCTGTAATTGTTATTAAAGATATAAATTATTATTATTATTATAATGAAAAAGTCCCATTCACAATTTTTAAATTGTATCTGTAATTCTTAAGATAATTTTATAAGAATTAATGCTACAGTATTTTTAGAACTATTTGTGCATATTGACAAGTTGTCATCCAGTTATTATATGCCAACTAAATAGTAAATGACAATATGTTGTTGGATTTGTTTTTTCTTTTTCTTTTTCTTTTTGAGACACAATATTGCTCTATAGCACAGGCTGGAGTGTGGTGGCATGATCACACCTCACTGCAACCTCAGCCTCCTGGGCTCAAGCCATTCTCCCATCTCAACTTTCCAAGAGGCTGGAACTACAGGCATGCACCATCAATCCTGGCTAATTTTTGTTTGTTTGTTTGTTTTTTTAAGACATTAGGTCTTACAGTGTTGTTCAAGCTAAGTAATGTGTCTTTCACTTTTGGCAACATTGGGTACTAGAATTTTTAATAAAATGTAAATTCATTTATTCAATAAAACTTTATTTTGGTTTCATATTTTTAAAAACAATTATTGAAAACATCGTAGATGAAGACCTTTTGCAAATACAGCTGCCCTTAGAACTACTCTCCATTTTGGATTTCACAAATGATATTTGACCAAGAGTTCCCATCCTTGGATTCAATCAAGGAAGTCTTCTTGATATTCTAGAGTAATTCAGCTCCTTACTGTTGCAGGAGGAGAAGAAACTGTGATTATCAACCTGTGTTGGTGGTTTACTGAGAGGAGGTAATGTAAATTCATAGAAGAGATTCTACTCCCACCCGACCTCTGCTCAGCTTTTGTTACCTTTTGTCAACTATAAGCACATACTCCAATTCACCACAAGGGGCTCCTCACCTGCCACTACTGCCACACTGAGCTTCACTTTTCACTTTCTGTTCTTGAAAGCCTGTTGCTCACTTTCTTATCCATGCAAAACTATGTACTTTAAAAGTCATTCTGCATCATATCCATTCACACTAACCTCCAGCCTTTCCTCGATGGCTAACTCCCATAGCAAATCCCTCTACATCTGTTTATTCTCATGTTTCTAGTTCCCTATTTGCACGGTGCTGGAAGTTTTCCATATTGCCTGCTGTCTTTACATAACAGTCATTTACAGTTCTTAAACCCACTATTCACTTAGCACTCCCTGTGTCCTGATTAAACTACTCACAATATCGAACATCAATTCTTGCTTATGTTGGAGATTGGAGGCAGGGAGTTCAAGAACAGTGTATCTAGAATACCTGAGAGAGAAGGAAAAGAAAACATTATCCTATGTCTGGGCTGGGTGCATCTGACAGATTACCAAAATGCTTGCCCAAGTGTGGGGTGATGATTTTTCAATTAGACAAGTAATACCTGAATATATTTTCACAATGTATACAAGATAGAAGGACACAATATTGTAGTTATCCTTATATAGTGGTGGTGTTTTTTTTTTTTTTAAAAAAAGCTTTAAAAAGACGTAATAGCTGTACACGAACTATAATGTATAATTTCCTTTCGGTAAAGATTTCAGACATGTGGATGCTTTTAAATGAGATGAGGTTATTATTCAAATATATGCATCTAGACCTTCAATCAAGAAAAGAAAAAGGGAAAAAAATTGCATACCGCTCAATATCTGAAATATTTGAGAGGCAGTCAGATTTAGAGCCAGAGGGCTGGTCTTAGAGATCTTGAAGTCTTTTTGAACAGAATTCAATACTTAGAATTCTCTTCTCTGTGTTTACTTTTTTCACAGACCCAATGAACCTGGCAAGCCTATTGTAATTAGAAATTACAATTTAGAGCTGGAGTAAAATGGAATGGTTAAATGTAGACACACCTAGGCAGCAGGCAGCCCTTCTGGCACTCTGTTCTATTGTGTTTTTCTTCATGATTTGCTAATCCAATTGCATATTTAAGAAACTTAAACATTTTTAAAACTGAAAGAACTCAAGAGAGAAATGTTTTTCTTTTATGGGGACTTGGTATCTCCAAAAGAAAAGCAAACTTCTCCTGCCAAAGGAAAATGTTTTTGTCATATTTTAGCTTTATTGTTGCATGTGGGTGGGAGAATGGAAGAACCCCAACATGTTTCTTGCTGTTGTAGTTCCTTTTTTATATGCTTTTGTTTGAAATACTGTCATTGAGTTCAAGGGCCAGGAGAGGGAGATTTTAATATGGAGATCATAATATGGATCTTTTTGAGGGATTTCTTTTGTTCTTGGTTCAGTTTCTACCAGGTTAGACTAGGGAGTATTGCTGAGGAGGCCACACAATTGAGGGTTGTAAAAGTCAAGAATCTTTGTTTTCAGTGATAATCTTATAACAAATGGGAGCCAGGTGTGCAATATTTGAGTTGGCTGCTTTTCAGGTTTTTATTTATTTTCCTTTAGGTATGCAACAGCAAGGCTGACTAAAATGAAAATGCAATCGTGTAATGACTATTTTGGGTGGTGTTTGAAATTGTTGAGTAATTACAACAAATTATAAAGAATATATGAATAAAAATGCAAGGCCTTGGAATAACACATGAAGTTTGGAATTCTCCCAAATACAATAAGTCTTTCTTTCTCAACTATTAAGATTACATGACATCATCCTTTTTGTTTGTCTGAGGCCACCCATCTGGTTTCACCTTCTTCCAACATTCATTGTAATAGATCATTGACAATTTTCATGGATTACAGAGCCTAAGGGATGGAGACAGACCTAGAAGTAATCGAATCCTTTTTTCTTTTCTTTTCCATAACATTTGTTTATTTTATTTTTATTTTTAATTGACAAATAATAATTGTATATACAGTAAAATGTGATGTCATGATAAATGTATACATAGTGGAATGATTAAGTTAAACTTATTAGTGTATCCATCACCTCACATGCTATCATTTTTTATGGTGGGAATGCTTGGAATTTACTCTCTTAGCAATTTTAAAATATAAAACACATTATTATTAACTATAGTAACAATGCTGTGCAATCGATATAGCACATTTATTCCTTCTAACAAACTTTGTACCCTTTGACCAACAGCTCTACATCCCCCTCTGCTCTTCAGCCTCTGGTAACCACCACTCTGTTTCTATGACTTAGACATTTTTAGCTTCAACATATAAGCGAGATCATGCGGCATTTTTCTTTCTATAGCTGGCTTATTTCCCTTTGTATAATGTTCTCCAGGTTCATTCATGTTGTCACAGATGACAAACTTTCCTTCATTTCTAAGGCTTTATGGTATTCCATTATGTATGTATGTGTGTGTGTATGTGTATATATACATATATATATCACATTTTATTTATTATTTTATCCACTGATGAGCACTTATGTTGATTATGAATATTGGCATCGCAAATATTGTTGAAATGAACATGGGAATGCAGGTATCTCTTTTATATATTGGTTTCAATTCCTTTAAATGTACAACCAAAAGTAGGATTGCTGGATCATATGGAAGTTCCTTTTCTTTTTGATTGCTCAGTCTTGACCCAGTTCACTGGTAAAAACCAAAATTAGTGTTTAGTTCTTCTATTTCTAAGCTCAGTTGACACTTTTCTTCTTATAATGTTTTTGCCTCCAGTTCACAATATAGTGAGAAATAGGTGACGTGAAAATTATTTTTAAATAAGCACAGCTGAATCCATACTTACATCAAATGCCAACAGTTCCCATTTCTCAAAATATCAGAACTTGTAGAAAACTTGTCTGTCTGACAAGCATGTATTTCCCCATCTTTCATGTCTATACCTTGATTTATCTTAAATAAAATCCTTACCCATGCCTTTCACTTAGGGTTGATCACATTCACAATTTCATTAGAGTCAGGCCAGTCCAATAAAAATGTCATATCACCTGAGCCACCATGATGATGTCATACTACCACCACTGGAACAAACCAATCTGAAATAACTGTAGGACTTTTGCAGATGCATCCCTAATGCAGGAGCTCTCTTAGTGCTGTGGCTGTGAACAGGACAGATTATAGATGCATTGCTGCTGGAAACCATCATGTGAAAAAGAGGAAAAGCACCTGATAATGTGAGTGATTCTATGACAGACAGAATTCATGAAAATACACAGAAAGGAATAGGAGAGGAGCACTGTCTTTCAAGAGATGCCAAATTGTATGAGTTCTAAGAAACATTAGTGCTGTGAAGTTTCTAATTAGTTGCACATTTTTGGACTCCATTGCAATAATCAGATTCTACATTATTTCCATATTAGATCAATACTCTAAACACTATCATTTTAAAAATAAACTAGTAAATAAAGATATATACGTCTTTGGATTCACTTTCCTTGATTTTTTTTTCATCTATCCACATGCATTTTAAGCTGAACATATAATTAAGAATTCTTCTGAATAAGAGTTATTCTAAGATGCCACAGAACGGGGTACTTGAGAACTCAGATAACTTCATGAGAAATGAGAATTTTAAAATGTTTGGTCACTTTTAACATTCCAGCTTTGGATTATGCTTTGATGATGATGATGATGAGTAGGAACCCGATTTATGGTTAATCCTGTCTTATTATAAATACATGTATTCACCAGGACAAAAAGTATTCATATATTTATGGAGAAAAATAATTTTGAGATGTGTTGAAATGTGGCCTTAAACACATCTAAGTAAATTTTTTTGTCCTGTTCTTTTATATCAAATATCCATTCTTCATATGTTTGAACTACTTTCGCTTTTTGTTTTCCTGTTATTGACACAGTATGGACTAAGAGTATAAAGGAGATAATTTAAGGGCAACTTCACACTTGAAAAGTTGAAATCATTGGTTCCCCCTTACAGAAGACTCCCTGGGGAAGATAATACAGGGAATCATGGTCAATTTACTACTAGTTCTGATATGTATCTGTCTGATGTAAAAAATCAATGGTTTCCTCCTTTTTAAAAAAATGGCCTCCCTGGGGACCAGAGAGTAGAAGGTCGTAATAGCTTCCTAGTTTGCATGCCTGACTATTTGTTCTCCAATAGCAAACAGTTCTTCAAGTAATGACACTTTGGTCTCTGGTGCAGAGCACCTGCAGCTCTTGTGCTGTGCAACATCTACCACTGTGCTGTGATTATATAGAGGATCTTATCTGGAAGAGAAATGAAGGATTTTAAAGAGGAATTTGTAACCCATTTACCTGCTACTCTCCCACTCAAACATTATGTGCTTGCTACCCCTCCAATCCCCCACCGCACTCCTATTTTTGAAAGGGAAAATCTTTGTCACATTGTGTAAAACACTTAGGGCCCTGATTTGTCTTCTTATTAATCTATTTGTTTCTTACCAAGAATTATGAAACATAGAAACATGGCAATGTGTTAGTAACCCACATGACACACTGGGTGAAAATAGTATTTCTTAGTGTCCAAATCTGGTTTTGGACAAGTAAACATTATATGTGATGGTGCCGATGTGTTTGATTGTGTGTGTGTGTTTGGAGAGAGGAAATGTGAAAGAGACATGTATCTCAAGATATATTAAATAAAAAATGAAGTGACTTCAACATATGAATTGGTAGGGGACACAATTCAGCCCCATAACAGAGATCTAGCATCCAGACCTCGGTTTCTCTTACTACTCTCCGATAAAAGGAATCAAGGCTCCTTGGAGAATGACTGATTCTAGGTCTAGGGCCAGGAATGCGCCAGGTGAAGCTGGAGTTTATTGAAGTACAGAAAATAAGAAAATGTTCACAATAAAAACAAAATCAAAGCCCAAAATGACAGGGTCTAAGTTAAATGGACACAGGAGCCAACTGAAATAGTTCTCTATTGCCAAAACCAGAACAGTTTGAGCAACAAAATAAATTAGGAAATACGGGATTGTATCCCAAATAATAAAATAAATATACCTGATTTTGTAATTATATAAAATATAATAAATGAATGACAGGACGATTTATTTATTTAAATAAATGAGAAGCAATAGATAAATCTCCTATGCAAAATAATTCTGAATAATTTGTACAGTTTCTTTACTTTCCAGTAAGTGGAATGTTGCTCCCTGCTCTTTATGTGTGGGCTGCAGAAAATGACTTCATTCCAAGGAGCAGAGTAGGGAAAGTGGGAAAAAGTAATTTGGCAGCGGAAAAATCCCTCAGCCAGGTGATTTCCATTAATATCAGTGGTGATAAGTCATGTTGATAGTATGTATCCTTGATATGATGTGATGAGAACAGTACTTTATTTCTGTGGTATTTCATCCCACATCACAAAACTCTAGTATAATCATGAGAAAAGAGAATCTGACAAATCTCAGTTGAGAGACATTCTGCAAAATACCTTACCAATATTCTTCAAAACTTTCAAGGCCATCAGAAGCAAGGAAAGTTTGAGAAACTGTCACAGCCCAAGGAATATGGGTACTACATGTAATAGGGATTGCTAAATGTACTAAGATATCCTTCAGAATACTTTATTGCTAAATGTCATAGGGCATCCTGAAGGAATCTTGGAACAGAAAAGGACTTTAGGTAACAACTAAGGAAATCTGAATAAATATAGATTTTAGGTAGTACTAAAGTATCAATATTAGAGCCATAATTGTGAGAAATGTATCATACTATTATAAAACATTAATAATAGAAGAAACTGGGTATGGGCATGTGGGAACTCTCTGTACTATCTTCATAACTTTGCTGTAAATCAAACGCCAATCTAAAATTTAAAAGTTTTAAAAAATTAACTTTAGTTTTATGCAGAATGAATGATAAACTCTGCATCTTTGAAGGCTTTCTATGCATACCACCTATAAAAATTACATTCTTTCCCTCCAGCCTTCTCCGTTAGTCTGGATAGAACCTTGAGTAACCTACTTCTTGATTTGGTCACTCTTACCCCTATTATTTTGTTCATTTCATTCATATCTCCAAAAATGTTCTTGCTTTTCCTTTTTGACTTCTTCGAAGAACTCTTGAAATCCTACTTCTAGGGATCTTTCTGTATTTATTTTGTAGTTCCCTATTCAAGAATAAATGAAGGAATTTAAATCTTTACCCCCAAATTTGGCATGGTCATATTCAAGATCATGCATTGTTCATTATGTGTTTGGTACATGTATGTCTCAATATTCTCCATAGCAAGTATATCAAACTATTTATTCTAGATAAATGAACACTATTTTATTAATTTTATAATTTGAACAGGCAGATAAACATTTTCCACTATGAAAATAAATTTTCCACTATGCTATGCTGTTGGAAAATAAATACATATTTTAGTAATAAATATTTTTAAATGTTATAATATCAAAGCAGACAAAAGCTATTCTGTTGGGAAAAAACGCAGATATTAGTGATAAATATTTTTAAATATTACAATATCAAAGCAGAAAAAAGGGAGGAAAATTGAAATAAAAGAGTGAGAAAATGTAGGAAAAAAATAATTAGCCTGAAAAGGAAGACCAAAGTGAGATGATAGCAAATTTGAAGAAAAACTTAGTCGTATATTTGTTCTTTTATAAAAGAGTAACAATTAGTAATATATATAATAAGTAAAATAATATATTTGCACCCCCCCCTTTTTTTTTTACTAAATATATGTGTCCTCTATATGTTTTAATGGAGATTCAGCATACAGTGAAGTGTTAAATTCTTAAAACAACAAGATAGTTTTTCTGCATTGCCTTATACTAAAATGAGTAGAAAATACTTTAGGAAGAGACTTTTTAAAAGAATCAAGCTTGGGTCATGTGTCAAGAGGCACATTATTTCACATTATCTGTTCTGAACTTCTTCCATGTTTAATGAATAAGATAGCAGGGCACATGAACACTCAAATTACATTTTCAAGTTCATTCAAAACATCTTTGTATGACCATGTAATTACGTTCTGGACAAAGAGATGCAAGTTAAAGATTTGATGGCAACTTGAAAGAATCTTTCTCAAAAAAAGACAGCTGGCACGTGTTTTTTGTCACCTTTTGTTATTCTTTTAACTTTTAATTACTCAAATATTGTTTGAAGGACTTTTTTTCTCATTAGAAATCATACGATTTTTTTTTAGCTTTAGCTAAATTCAGATTAGCTAATTCAGATTAGCCTACAATCTGAATTTTGAGCAGCTATTTCAGATCTGTAAATATAAGATAAATTTATTTTGATCAAAAATTGGACAGTTTGAAAGAAGACAGCTACCAGTTGATCTGATTGAAACTCAATCCATATACTCACAGCAATCTTTTAACTTTAGAAATTCTGCCTTTGTTGCAATGAAAAACTTGCAACTAAGAGAATAATGTATCCTTTGATCTAGCTAGAAAATATAGCATACAATCTAATAAAAGTACAACAGCAACTTTAATGTTTTCTTTAATATATGTGTGTGTGTGTGTGTGTGTGTGTGTGTGTAATTAAATTAAATCTATTATAGACACCCAGTTTAAAGGAATTAGCTAATATCTGGTAGCCTATCAACACCTAGAACTAAATAAGGTCTATTTTTTAAAGGAAGTGAGGGGAATATAATATTTTAGGTAGTTTTCCCGATTTTTAAAACAATCATATGCATTATTATCTCTACTGATTTTAACAAAAGAGAGAGAGAGACTGAGGATGCCAGGAAGTTTAGAAAGACTCCTCTATCATCAAGCAGCTTGTCAATGATGGAGGCTGGATTTGGACCGAGTTGTGTCTCTTCATGTTCTTACATCATGTTAGCCGACTCCTAACGAAGGAGGTTTTTGCTCTTGCTGGTGTGTTGTTATTAGAAGACGGTTTTTTTAGAGAAACAAAAACAGGAAAAGGCCACAGTCATATTCAGCAGATAGATCAAATAAAGCATGGGAAAGTTTGCACTCGCTTCAACAAGGCATATTGTTATCTCCTTGTTATTTTTATGTTAATTGAATAATATTCTCTGGCATATGGAAATAATAGCATTTCCATTCTAGTCATATTCAGCTTCCCAGTTATTCTCAACTGAAGTCAGTTTCTTTTTAGGAATGCATTAGATTTCTTTTTATTGTCTGAAACACAGAGAAATGAATATGAAGAAAGTTGTTAAGTCTGATTATGAATATCTGGAAATTAGATCCATATAGTTAGAGAAGGAAAGGGAATGCAAGGTCATGATTTAGCTAAGTTTGTGGTTCTTATTTTTGTGAGGATTCTCAAACTAAGTTCTTGAATAAATTTAGCGATATGTGGTTTCATAGACAGCAAGAATTTCAAACTTTTAGATGCTCCCTTACTTCTTGACAAATTGTTGGTATCTTAAGGCATTTCAAACACCAAATAAAAGAAGTTCTTTTTCCTTAGCACATTCATAGACAACAATATTTGGAGAAATTAAGTGAAAGGAATCAGAAACACATAGAATACCTTCTCTTAAAATATACAGGAGTTTAAACGTTATTGAGAAAGTGTCTAGCAAAATGGATTATTCTAAATCAAAACATTTAAAAAATGGATTAATACATTTCAGAAACTCTAAGTAGGAGAAAAAAAACAGAAACAGTTTTTTAATTAAAACTAAATAAAACATAAGTTAATTAGAATAATTTGAATTTTGTTCTGTTTTAGAAGGCTCTCTGGCTTGGCTCAAGTAACTGTTTTATGTAAGTTAATAATGTAATTTATTATTAGACAAATAAGTCATTTTCCTATTTTATATACACAGAAAGGAGCAATACATGATGTTCTCCTGCCATATCTAATAAGGCCCTTTATTATCTTTCTCTTGTTAGCCTCCCTCTTACAACAGGTGAAAGAAACAGAATATGTCTGGATCACACAGTTTGATGAGAGATCTTTGCTATTTGAGGCCAAGGACTGTATCAGTGTCCTTGTACAATACAGGGTACTTGGTAGGCACTTAACTCACGTCTGGTAAATTTTTTTAAAACCGAGATCACTGAAGGAGTCATAAATAAGGAATTTTAAACAGGCTGAAGAAAGTTAGTCCCAGTAAAGTTAGATGATTTATCAATGATCACATGAAAACAGGATGTGAAGCCATGTTGTAATCCCATAACTTCTATCTGTATCCATTTCAATCTCTATAGAAAGCTCTTCTAGAAGTATGGCTTTAATCTCAAAGTGGTAGATACACAACCCAAGGAGAGTAAAAACTGAAGAGGGAGGGAAATATGAAAGTTAAAAGGTAGGGTACAAAAGTGCCTGAGCCTCTATATATTCACTGGCAACAAGGATGCAAAACCACAGAGAAAGGGGAGGGTGGGTTGGGAGAGTGAGGTGAAGAAGATACTCAAATGCTCAGAATTCTGAGGAAGCCACGCTATCTCCCTCACTAGATGAGTCATCTCAGTTGTTTTCAAAACATCACTAGAATTTTCCAAAAATAGATTTGCCTTTGAGTTTTATGATACTTTCAAACGAGATCATTTCACTGTTGCTTTTATTATGGATGATCTCACACAGCAAATCAACTCCAAAATTTGGGGTGATATACTTTAGATTTTATCTATACCCAATCTTTTCTTATAAGAATATCTTTAAAACAAACATAAATTACAACTGAGTTGTTCTTAAGCCACAATATAAAGAAAGTGTCATTTCTATCTCTAGCAACAAATTAGTATAATCTTAGAAATATAAAATTTGTTTAAATTATTAAATATTATTGCATTTAATTACAATACAACAATGTAGATACTTTTTTCATAAAGGTTGTCAATATTTTTCACCATTTTATGCTACTGAAATCTATTCAAGGAAATGAAAAATACGGCATGAACTATCTGTTTATTAGAAATTCTGATAATGTTCAATACAATTTTACTCATGACAAATACAATTTATCAATGCATACATTTTATCTATGAATAATTATATTTTCAACTTATCTTTGATTTTCTTTTTTCCTCAAATCATAGATCTGGGGGTAAAAATCCAGCTAGGCAGTAGTGGAGTTCACACCTTGATTTGTACCAAAGAAACTGAGACATTATGGAGGATTTTTTGTTTTGTTTTGTTTTTTGTCCACATTCATAGAGCTAGCTAGTAGCCAACTAGCACTTTTCAGATCCCAGAGATTAACATGAAGGAAAAACCAATTTATAAGATTGCAATGTTGACAGTTGCTACCAATAGAGGTGGCACTTAGGTCTGTTGGAAGACTACTACAATAGAGATCTCCGAGATAAGAGAGAATTTTCCATTTACAAGGTGTTTGAAACCTCTAGTCTTTTTTTTTTTTTTTTTTTTTTTTTTTGAGATGGAGTCTCACTCTGTCACCTAGGCTGCAGTGCAATGGCACGATCTCTGCTCACTGCAACCTCTGTCTCCCAGGTTCAAGCGATTCTCCTGCCTCAGCCTCCTGAGTAGCTGGGATTATACAGGCACCTGCCACCTTACCCAGCTAATTTTTTGTATTTTTTAGTAGAGACGGCGGTTTCACCATATTGGTCATGCTAGTCTCGAACTCCTGACCTCGTGATCCACCCGCCTCAGCTTTCCAAAGTGCTGGGATTACAGACATGAGCCACCGCGCCGGTCACCTCTTATACACATTCCTTGTCATCTCTCAAAATTATACTCTTTGTCACCATCTCTGCAAAGTCTTATCCTCTTCCTCTTCTGCCCAGGTAAAGTTACCTACTTCCTCCTGTGTACTCCCAGGGTACTTGTTAATAATTATATAATCACACTTACATGTGCTGTGATTATCTAGTTGTATATCTATTTTCTTGAATAAAAAATGAATTCTGGAAGGAAAGGCACTGAGACTTATTCATATTTGTTTTCCTAATATTTGGCACATTATTTAGCATGCAATAAGAGTTTGCTGAATGAAATGGAGTTCCAGTCTATAAATTAGTGTAAGAATTCTAGAACGATTATGTGTAAAAAAATTATAGGCTGTAAATAAAAGATTAGATCTGTAAGAGTAGTCTGTGGAAGCAATATCACCAGGTTATGGTAGCAAAGCAGGATTAAGGAAAAACACACAATAATTAGACAAGATTGAGATATGTGAGGGGTCTAGTGAGTCACTGAGATCAGAACAGATGATAGGAAATTAGACAACTTAAATCACAACCAAGGAATTCAGTCTCAGGCTTAAGGCCAAAACCAGTACCCCAGGTGATGGAATTCTTGACCAAAACCCATACTACAATGCAGATGTTTCTCTTGAAAGCAGAATCAATAAAATGAAATAGATTAACACCTCCAGAAAACAAGAGTCGGTCTCATGAACTGGAAAGGTTGTGTAATATAAAGATTTTCTAAGAAGCTACTCTTTATCAATGCATTTTTAGTCTCCCATCATAGCCAGCCCTACCACCTGAAAGCCAGAATCTGGAGACTAGTGAGATATGGAAGGAAAAAGAGATACTAAATACTTTCAAATGCATCTTAATATTGTATGGCCACCAACTCCTTTGAGATTCTGACATTATATAAAAAAAAATAACATATTCACAGTAATACATAGTCTTATGCTGAAAGTTCGGGGACCGTGGATCCTTCTCTGGCCATCCAGGTACTTCTATACCTCTAGATAGAACCTTTGGAAAGAAACTGTAAGATAGCTGAACCTAAATATGGAAAAACTAAAGGTCACCTCTGCTACAGTTAAGTAGATTGACTCAGTTGCCCCATTCTATTGGTGACTTTTAATAAGTTTTGCTTGTTCTTCATTTGTTTAATTTCCCAGAGGTGTCCCTTAAGCTGACGGGTTTACAGGCATGCACAAAAGTATAGACCTCAGTTACTGAATTTTTCTCATATTAAATTAAAGACAATTCATGTCTAAAATATAGAAAATATAGGTATGCAAATAATTAAACAAGAAAAATGTGTTATTTTATTTATTTTAAAGCCTAATATATACTCTTTCTTTTTAAAAACCTTAAAAAATAAAATGTCATTAGCTTTCCATTTGCTTTAAGAATAAAGTAGGTTTCTGGTTACAGCAATTTTTTTAAGATATCTGATCTTTTGTATTTATGAAAAGATGATTTAGTTATGTTAAAAAATAAAATCCATAAAACACTAAGCCTACTTTGTGTATTTTTTTATAATATAGAATTCACTGAGCCACCTAGTGAATAATTTTATATAAATACTGATCATATTATATACAGATTACCTACTATATTGTCTCTGCTTCCATACTGTTTATTCCTGAAGGAAAGTTTGCTGCTTCATGAACTATTTTATCAAAAGAATTAGCACAACATCTATGGAGCTTAATGCATGTAACATCACAAAAATGCAAGGTGTCACGTGTGTGAAGGGATGTTGCATGTAGGAGAGGCAGCCGATGTGTCAAAAATGATACATTAGAGCTCCAAATGCCTTCATTGGTGCATTTGGATGTTTTGTGAGGCAATGGGAAGCTGCAAAAAGTTGTTTAAGTAGATATGCAAACAAAGTTTGTGTTTTAGAAAGAAAATCTTAATTGTGTAAGAGATGAAAAACAAAGAATAGAAAATAAGAAGCTTGATAAGAGGTTATTAAAACAGTCTAGGGTCATGTATATGAAAACAAACTAGAAGAGTCTGAATAAAGAATGTCTGCTCCAAGGCAATGATCCTGGGAAAGAGTGAGAAGAGACAGTTTCCAGGAAAACAAAAAGTGGATACACTGTGATTATGTGGAGTTTCATCCAGAAATGCAAGAATGGTTCAAGATTAGGAAATCTGTTAAGATAATTATATAAGTACATCAAGCCCTTGCTGCGTCCTTTTCTGAGAACACCCTCCCCATCCTCATACATTCTGAAGGCTCAAGCTTTTACCTTGATCTTAGGTATTTGTTTTCATGTCCCCTCTGCAGAGAGGCCTTAATGGACTTGCCTTTCTAGAAGAGCACTTAGTATCTTTCTCTAACCCCTTATCCTGTTTGTTTACCTGCCTACTAGTAATTGCTACCTAACCCTATTTTATTTATCTTTTTATTATTTCTTCATTATCGATCTCCTCTACTGAAATGCTAGGTGCATAAGAGCAGGGACTAGAACTCTTAAACATTTCTATATCACCAGCATTTAGAATAAAACCTGGCATAGTAAACACTCAAACTAGTTTTGAGTTACTGATGTGATTACCTTCATAAATGTTAAAAATACATCTGATGGGGGGGCGGAGAAAGATGGCCGAATAGGAACAGCTCCAGTCTCCAACTCCCAGCGCGAGCGACACAGAAGACCGGTGATTTCTGCATTTTCAACTGAGGTACTGTGTTCATCTCACTGGGGAGTGCCGGATGATCGGTGCTGGTCAGCTGCTGCAGCCCGACCAGCGAGAGCTGAAGCAGGGCGAGGCATTGCCTCACCTGGGAAGCGCAAGGGGGAAGGGAATCCCTTTTCCTAGCCAGGGGAACTGAGACACACAACACCTGGAAAATCGGGTAACTCCCACCCCAATACTGCGCTTTAAGTAAACAGGCACACCAGGAGATCATATCCCACACCTGGCCGGGAGGGTCCCACACCCACGGAGCCTCCCTCATTGCTAGCACAGCAGTCTGTGATCTACCGGCAAGGCAGCAGCGAGGCTGGGGGAGGGGCGCCCGCCATTGCTGAGGCTTAAGTAGGTAAACAAAGCTGCTGGGAAGCTCGAACTGGGTGGAGCTCACAGCAGCTCAAGGAAACCTGCCAGTCTCTGTAGACTCCACCTCTGGGGACAGGGCAATAACAAACACAGCCGAAATCTCTGCAGACACAAACGACTCTGTCTGACAGCTTTGAAGAGAGCAGTGGATCTCCCAACACGGAGGCTGAGATCTGAGAAGGGACAGACTCCCTGCTCAAGTGGGTCCCTGACCCCTGAGTAGCCTAACTGGGAGACATCCCCCACTAGGGGCAGTCTGACACCCCACACCTCACAGGGTGGAGTACACCCCTGAGAGGAAGCTTCCAAAGCAAGAATCAGACAGGTACACTTGCTGTTCAGAAATATTCTATCTTCTGCTGTCTCTGCTGCTGATACCCAGGCAAACAGGGTCTGGAGTGGACCTCAAGCAATCTCCAACAGACCTACAGCTGAGGGTCCTGACTGTTAGAAGGAAAACTATCAAGCAGGAAGGACACCTACACCAAAACCCCATCAGTACATCACCATCATCAAAGACCAGAGGCAGATAAAACCACAAAGATGGGGAAAAAGCAGGGCAGAAAAGCTGGAAATTCAAAAAATAAGAGCGCATCTCCCCTGGCAAAGGAGCGCAGCTCATCGCCAGCAACGGATCAAAGCTGGACGGAGAATGACTTTGACGAGATGAGAGAAGAAGGCTTCAGTCCATCAAATTTCTCAGAGCTAAAGGAGGAATTACGTACCCAGCGCAAAGAAACTAAAAATCTTGAAAAAAAAGTGGAAGAATTGATGGCTAGAGTAATTAATGCAGAGAAGGTCATAAACAAAATGAAAGAGATGAAAACCATGACACGAGAAATACGTGACAAATGCACAAGCTTCAGTAACCGACTCGATCAACTGGAAGAAAGAGTATCTGCGATTGAGGATCAAATGAATGAAATGAAGCGAGAAGAGAAACCAAAAGAAAAAAGAAGAAAAAGAAATGAACAAAGCCTGCAAGAAGTATGGGATTATGTAAAAAGCCCAAATCTACGTCTGATTGGGGTGCCTGAAAGTGAGGGGGAAAATGGAACCAAGTTGGAAAACACTCTACAGGATATCATCCAGGAGAACTTCCCCAACCTAGTAGGGCAGGCCAACATTCAAATCCAGGAAATACAGAGAACGCCACAAAGATACTCCTCGAGAAGAGCAATACCAAGACACATAATTGCCAGATTCACCAAAGTTGAAATGAAGGAAAAAATCTTAAGGGCAGCCAGAGAGAAAGGTCGGGTTACCCACAAAGGGAAGCCCATCAGACTAACAGCAGATCTCTCGGCAGAAACTCTCCAAGCCAGAAGAGAGTGGGGGCCAATATTCAACATTCTTAAAGAAAAGAATTTTCAACCCAGAATTTCATATCCAGCCAAACTAAGTTTCATAAGTGAAGGGGAAATAAAATCCTTTACAGATAAGCAAATGCTTAGAGATTTTGTCACCACTAGGCCTGCCTTACAAGAGACCCTGAAGGAAGCACTAAACATGGAAAGGAACAACCAGTACCAGCCATTGCAAAAACATGCCAAAATGTAAAGACCATCGAGGCTAGGAAGAAACTGCATCAACTAACGAGCAAAATAACGAGTTAATATCATAATGGCAGGATCAAGTTCACACATAACAATCTTAACCTTAAATGTAAATGGACTAAATGCTCCAATTAAAAGACACAGACTGGCAAACTGGATAAAGAGTCAAGACCCATCAGTCTGCTGTATTCAGGAGACCCATCTCACACGCAGAGACATACATAGGCTCAAAATAAAGGGATGGAGGAAGATTTACCAAGCAAATGGAGAACAAAAAAAAGCGGGGGTTGCAATACTAGTCTCTGATAAAACAGACTTTAAACCATCAAAGATCAAAAGAGACAAAGAAGGCCATTACATAATGGTAAAGGGATCAATTCAACAGGAAGAGCTAACTATCCTAAATATATATGCACCCAATACAGGAGCACCCAGATTCATCAAGCAAGTCCTTAGAGACTTACAAAGAGACTTAGACTCCCATACAATAATAATGGGAGACTTCAACACTCCACTGTCAACATTAGACAGATCAACGAGACAGAAAGTTAACAAGGATATCCAGGAATTGAACTCATCTCTGCAGCAAGCAGACCCAATAGACATCTATAGAACTCTCCACCCCAAATCAACAGAATATACATTCTTCTCAGCACCACATCGTACTTACTCCAAAATCGACCACGTAATTGGAAGTAAAGCACTCCTCAGCAAATGTACAAGAACAGAAATTATAACAAACTGTCTCTCAGACCACAGTGCAATCAAACTAGAACTCAGGACTAAGAAACTCAATCAAAACCGCTCAACTACATGGAAACTGAACAACCTGCTCCTGATTGACTACTGGGTACATAACGAAATGAAGGCAGAAATAAAGATGTTCTTTGAAACCAATGAGAACAAAGATACAACATACCAGAATCTCTGGGACACATTTAAAGCAGTGTGTAGAGGGAAATTTATAGCACTAAATGCCCACAAGAGAAAGCAGGAAAGATCTAAAATTGACACTCTAACATCACAATTAAAAGAACTAGAGAAGCAAGAGCAAACACATTCGAAAGCTAGCAGAAGGCTAGAAATAACTAAGATCAGAGCAGAACTGAAGGAGATAGAGACACAAAAAACTCTCCAAAAAATCAATGAATCCAGGAGTTGGTTTTTTGAAAAGATCAACAAAATTGACAGACCACTAGCAAGACTAATAAAGAAGAAAAGAGAGAAGAATCAAATCGACGCAATTAGAAATGATAAAGGGGATATCACCACCAACCCCACAGAAATACAAACTACCATCAGAGAATACTATAAACACCTCTACGCAAATAAACTGGAAAATCTAGAAGAAATGGATAATGTCCTGGACACTTACACTCTTCCAAGACTAAACCAGGAAGAAGTTGAATCCCTGAATAGACCAATAGCAGGCTCTGAAATTGAGGCAATAATTAATAGCCTACCAACCAAAAAAAGTCCAGGACCAGATGGATTCACAGCTGAATTCTACCAGAGGTACAAGGAGGAGTTGGTACCATTCCTTCTGAAACTATTCCAATCAATAGAAAAAGAGGGAATCCTCCCTAACTCATTTTATGAGGCCAACATCATCCTGATACCAAAGCCTGGCAGAGACACAACAAAAAAAGAATTTTAGACCAATATCCCTGATGAACATCGATGCAAAAATCCTCAATAAAATACTGGCAAACTGGATTCAGCAACACATCAAAAAGCTTATCCACCATGATCAAGTGGGCTTCATCCCTGGGATGCAAGGCTGGTTCAACATTCGCAAATCAATAAACATAATCCAGCATATAAACAGAACCAAAGACAAGAACCACATGATTATCTCAATAGATGCAGAAAAGGCTTTTGACAAAATTCAACAGCCCTTCATGCTAAAAACGCTCAATAAATTCGGTATTGATGGAACGTACCTCAAAATAATAAGAGCTATTTATGACAAACTCACAGCCAATATCATACTGAATGGGCAAAAACTGGAAAAATTCCCTTTGAAAACTGGCACAAGACAGGGATGCCCTCTCTCACCACTCCTATTCAACATAGTGTTGGAAGTTCTGGCTAGGGCAATTAGGCAAGAGAAAGAAATCAAGGGTATTCAGTTAGGAAAAGAAGAAGTCAAACTGTCCCTGTTTGCAGATAACATGATTGTATATTTAGAAAACCCCATTGTCTCAGCCCAAAATCTCCTTAAGCTGATAAGCAACTTCAGCAAAGTCTCAGGATACAAAATTAATGTGCAAAAATCACAAGCATTCTTATACACCAGTAACAGACAAACAGAGAGCCAAATCAGGAATGAACTTCCATTCACAATTGCTTCAAAGAGAATCAAATACCTAGGAATCCAACTTACCAGGGATGTAAAGGTCCTCTTCAAGGAGAACTACAAACCACTGCTCAGTGAAATAAAAGAGGACACAAACAAATGGAAGAACATACCATGCTCATGGATAGGAAGACTCAATATCGTGAAAATGGCCATACTGCCCAAGGTAATTTATAGATTCAATGCCATCCCCATCAAGCTACCAATGAGTTTCTTCACAGAATTGGAAAAAACTGCTTTAAAGTTCATATGGAACCAAAAAAGAGCCCGCATCTCCAAGACAATCCTAAGTCAAAAGAACAAAGCTGGAGGCATCACGCTACCTGACTTCAAACTATACTACAAGGCTACAGTAACCAAAACAGCATGGTACTGGTACCAAAACAGAGATATAGACCAATGGAACAGAACAGAGTCCTCAGAAATAATACCACACATCTACAGCCATCTGATCTTTGACAAACCTGAGAGAAACAAGAAATGGGGAAAGGATTCCCTATTTAATAAATGGTGCTGGGAAAATTGGCTAGCCATAAGTAGAAAGCTGAAACTGGATCCTTTCCTTACTCCTTATACGAAAATTAATTCAAGATGGATTAGAGACTTAAATGTTAGACCTAATACCATAAAAATCCTAGAGGAAAACCTAGGTAGTACCATTCAGGACATAGGCATGGGCAAAGACTTCATGTCTAAAATACCAAAAGCAACGGCAGCAAAAGCCAAAATTGACAAATGGGATCTCATTAAATTAAAGAGCTTCTGCACAGCAAAAGAAACTACCATCAGAGTGAACAGGCAACCTAAAGAATGGGAGAAAATTTTTGCAATCTACTCATCTGACAAAGGGCTAATATCCAGAACCTACAAAGAACTCAAACAAATTTACAAGAAAAAAACAAACAACCCCATCAAAAAGTGGGCAAAGGATATGAACAGACATTTCTCAAAAGAAGACATTCATACAGCCAACAGACACATGAAAAAATGCTCATCATCACTGGCCATCAGAGAAATGCAAATCAAAACCACAATGAGATACCATCTCACACCAGTAGAATGGCGATCATTAAAAAGTCAGGAAACAACAGGTGCTGGAGAGGATGTGGAGAAATAGGAACACTTTTACACTGTTGGTGGGATTGTAAACTAGTTCAACCATTATGGAAAACAGTATGGCGATTCCTCAAGGATCTAGAACTAGATGTACCATATGACCCAGCCATCCCATTACTGGGTATATACCCAAAGGATTATAAATTATGCTGCTATAAAGACACATGCACACGTATGTTTATTGCAGCACTATTCACAATAGCAAAGACTTGGAATCAACCCAAATGTCCATCAGTGACAGATTGGATTAAGAAAATGTGGCACATATACACCATGGAATACTATGCAGCCATCAAAAAGGATGAGTTTGCGTCCTTTGTAGGGACATGGATGCAGCTGGAAACCATCATTCTTAGCAATCTATCACAAGAACAGAAAACCAAACACCACATGTTCTCACTCATAGGTGGGAACTGAACAATGAGATCACTTGGACTCAGGAAGGGGAACATCACACACAGGGGCCTATCATGGGGAGGGGGGAGGGGGGAGGGATTGCATTGGGAGTTATACCTGATGTAAATGATGAGTTGATGGGTGCAGCACACCAACATGGCACAAGTATACATATGTAACAAACCTGCACGTTATGCACATGTACCCTACAACTTAAAGTACAATAATAATAAATAAATTAAAAAAAAATACATCTGATGTAATTTCAGCACCTATTTTAAAAATAGAAATAGATGAATACTTTTATCATTCTAAAAGTCAGCTTCATGCTTAATGAAGAAACGCTAGAAGCATTCCTACTAAAATTAAAAGCAGGAGTAAGATAAGAATGCTCTTTGCTTCCACTCTCATTTTTTTTTTTTTTTTTTTTTTTTTTTTCTGGAGCAACTGGCCAATACAACTAGACAAAGGAAAAGAGTTATTAGCATTGGAAAGGAAAAACACAAGACTAGAAATGGAAAACTATTACAACCAATAAGAAAACTTAACATTTCTGGATACAAAATTAATAGAAATCAATACCTTTCTCACATACAAGCAATAGCCAGTTGAAAGATAAAATGGAATAAAAGATCTCACTTTAAAATATGAAAAAGAATACTTATGAAGGGACTAATTAAAATGCATAGAAATCTATATAAAAATTTTTCAAACTGAGCTGTTAGAATGACTGTGAAGACAAAGAGAACAAATGCAAAGGCATATTGAGTTTTAGAAAGATGTCTTACAGATATGAGTTATCCCTAAGTTAACCACAAACTTCAACTTATTCCAATAAAAACATGATATATTTTTTAATTTAAAAATGGATAGAAAATATCTAGGTCTTTTTGAATAGGAAAATGGTTCAGAGTGGAGACAAGCCCTACTGATAGTGATATATATATGTGTGTTTTTCCCTTCATCTACATTCATCCTCTAGATTGTAATCTCATGACTTCAAATTCCATCTAATACTAGTGATGCTCTTATTTATAAATGTAATTCCACAGTTTAGGATTTTTCACTGAACTCCCTATTTGTATATGTAATTTTGCATTCAATACCCACTTCACTATCCAACAGGTACATTCATCCTTACTTGTCCCAAACCTACCCTCAAATCTGATCTTTCCATGATCTTCCCCAACTGAAATAATGACAAAAACATCCTTCCAGTTTTTCTGACTATACACCTTGTAGTCACCTTTCATACCTCACTCTCTTTCTCCAATCTATTATTCAATCCATCATCAAAAAATGTAGACTCCATTTTAGATATATAATGAGAATTTGATGGCCTCATACTATCTCTACTATCATCATACTGGTCAAAGTCACTATTATTTATTTCCTGGATTATTGCAATTGCTTCCTGACTTTTACTGCACGATTCCACCTTTGTCTGCCTTTGCCTCTCCCTACTAGCCCACTTACCCTAATAGCCTATACTTAATACATCTGTACAGTAATCTTTGTTTTGCAGTTGGAATACTTAAGATAAAATGACTTCCTGAGATAAATTGGGAGGCAGATCACATTGCTAAGGAAATTGTAGCATTAAAAGAAGAAATTAGAAGACTATATGTGTTGACTATTTTTGCCAGAAATTGGCAATGCACAAGAGGAAGTTGAGCTCGGTGAGGAATCGGCTCATTTTCCAGTATATATAAAAGAGAACAGAGACAAGGCTATGGCCTTGTGGAGTTCACCAACAGGCTAGCTGCTTCTGGAGTCCAAATGGCAGGTGATAAATTCAAAAGTGGCACAGCTCTACTAAATATTTCAGTTGAATAAAATGATGTGGCAAAGAGCGCATTAACAGTGTGGTGCCAAGTAAAATTCAGTTAAAAGACCAAAGGTCAAAATCAGATCAAAGTTTGTGACCTTCTCATTATTGTTCCAGATAGCCTTATGGTAGCTACCATGAGTCTAGATACATATCTATATAGAGAAGACAGAGAACACATGAGAGAGAGCATGAGAGAGCATGAGGTAAGACAATGGATGTGGTTGTGGTTAATGCACTTGGTATCCTAAAGTAAATTGACGAGATGCCTGTTACACTTTTTTTTTTTTTTTTTTTTTTTTTTGAGACGGAGTCTCACTCTATTGCCAGGCTGGAGTGTAGGGGTGCTGTCTCTGCTCACTGCAACCTCCGCCTCCCTGGTTCAAGTGATTCTCCTGCCTCAGCCTCCTGAGTAGCTGGGATTATAGGCACATGCCACCACGCCCAGCTAATTTTTCTATTTTTAGTAGAGACGGAGTTTCATCGTGTTGGCCAAGATTGTCTCTATCCCTTGACCTTATAATTCGCCTGCCTCAGCCTCCCAAAGTGCTAGGATTACAGGTGTTAGCCACCATGCCTGGCCACCTGCTACACCATTGAGTTAATACTGTGCCAAAGAAACAAGCTCTGATTTTTTAAAATCCTTTGACTTTTTGAGACTTAAAACAATGCTTATGCCCTCAAACTTCCATGAACAGGAGGAAGACTTTGAATTCTGCATAATCTTCAAAGAAGCCAGGCTCCCAATATCCATCTCTGATGAGGCCAAGGACATGCCTCCAATATAGGAGAAACTAAAGCTACAGAAAACAATGGGCAAAGAAATTCCTCCTAGAAAGCAAAATTAGAGCTTTCACAATGTTGGTCCAATGATGGCTTCAAATTACTCTCTTTTAGTTACTCTTAAAATTACTCCCTTATATTCAGAAGCATTTAGTATAATGATCTTTTCCCCATTCCACCACTATATACTTGGTGTGGTGATATACACCTTTTTTTATAGTGTCAAACACTGGCACAAAAGAGGTATCTTGGACTTTGAACTTAATGCAATGCCTGGATGACTTGTTAGGCAGTTTATTTTGTGTGAGTATATAATTGGGAGGGCAGAGAGAGATGCATATTTGGTTATCAAAATGCAGACAGTAGGAGACACTGGCTGAATGCCTAACATTCCCATTTACTGTTCTTGAGTATACAGGAAGGCTACATTTGCAGTCCTCCTTACTTTTGTAAGGTAATATGTCTCTTCTTGCAGCAAACATGCTACTTGTAAGATGGAAGACAAGGGAGAAAAGTATCCTGAATGGTAGCTAATATAATACTGTAGGATATCAAGCCAATATAAGATAACAAACTGGTTATCTAAATTGAAAAATAAACATTCAAAAATCAGAATCCTCTTATGTACTGATTAAAACCAATTACAAAATGTTACAAAGAAACGATCCTATTTACCATTGTAACAAAGCCTGACAAAGTTAGGATTAAATCCAATAAAAATATATGAGAACTTTATGGATAAAATTATATAATATAATAGGTTATATAAGACAATATCCCAAATAAGTTTCAACAGACAGTATTTTCACACAATGTAAGAGTCAATAAGATACCAAGTTTCTATGAAATGATCAATACATTCAATGTAATTACAATAATTGTTTATAGAAACCTGACAAATTCCACAAATCCCCAAGGAAGAGCAAATGACCAAGAATAGGCAAGAAAATTTCATAGGAAAATGAAGTGGGAATACTTAATCATCCAAATATCCAAATTATTGTAAAACATTAGTAATTAAATATTGTAATATTTTCAGAGAAAAAGGCAAACATAAGAGACTTGAGAGTTCTGAAATATACCATGTTGTATAGAAATTATATCAGAGACGTTATCAACCTAAAGAAATTACAGTGAACAATTTAATAACTAGGGGTAAAAAATTGATTATGCATATAAAAATTTAATGGAAACCTATAACATAAAAAGATAACATGTAAAGAAATAAATGTATAAACACAAATTTATGAATCTTAAAAGAAAATTTAAGAAAATATCTCTATGGCCTTTCAATAAGAAAGGATTTCTTAGAAATGCTGGAAACAAAGCCAGAAATGGGAAAGTGATAATTTGTAAAAATGACTGCATTGAAATTAAGACAAACTCCAATAAAAGAGACAAAGTTAAAAGCTAGGCACAGTGGTAAAAGATATTTGCAAGGGAAAAGTTTGATATTGGGTTGGCATTCAGATTTTATATAAAATGCCTAATAATTAGTAAGAAATATTTCAAATACCTAATAGAAAATTATGTAAAGGTTTAGAATGAAGAATGGAAAATGAAAACATAAAAAGATCCTCAATTTCACTCCAAATCAGGAAAATATATATTAAAACCAGAATAAAATATTTCTTATCTGTCGAATTTCTCTAAATTATAATAGTGACTATAACAAATATGAGTGAGCATCATGGATAAAGAGATAGGCTTATACTCTACTGGTAGACATGTAAACAATTTTGGAGAAAACTTTGGTAATATGTCTATGTCCTGTGAAATCACAATTCCAAATCCAATTATGTATTCAAAGGAAACTCTTGTATATGTATAAGAAAACAGAAAAGAATTATTATTACAGTAGTATCTGTAATAACAAAGAATTGTAAATATGTACCCTTGAAGTAAGATTATATCTAAAATGATATGCAACATTTTATCAACTATTCAAAGAAGAAATAACTTTTGTATAAATGATTTTAAAATGCAAATACACATAACATAACAAGTTTTCCAGTTTATTCTTGAAGATATCACTTTTCTATCACCAAAGAAAAAGTATCACTAAAAATTTATCTGGACATTAATTTCACTTGGGAATATAATATAAAACACTAACACATTTGACCCAATAGCATATAAGAAGAGAAACACAACCTGACCAGTCTTGATTTAATCCTAAGAATGCAAGGATCTTCCAGTAGAAAAAAAAAATACATATTGATGTAACTATTTCAATTTGTTGAATGAGATCTACAAAATACCAGTAAGTAAGACAATTAGGAACTACACAAGGGACTTCTACTTCTGAGAAAATACCTGGAACTAAACTCACCCTGGCATGCTAACCAATCATCACATTGGGGGGAAATGTATGAGGCAACCATTTCAGACATTAAACAGCAGGCAGGGCAGACTGCCATTCCTGAGAAAAGCATGACTCATGAAATGAGCTCCGTGATTGTTCTGAATCTCTGCAGCAAGATAGAGATCAAGCAAAGATCAGAGTGGGATGCTGACATGAGATTACCATAGAATCGCTGCTACGGGATGAACGCAGATCACAGAAGTTAGGTAGTACTTAGAGACAGGAGAATTCCAGACCCAACCAGAAAAGAAGAAAGCATCTGACTCCACAAAAATACTCTAAATTAGGAGTAAGAACTAATTCATAGTAATATCACGTTACACTAGACTAGCCCTGACAAAGCCAAAATCTAAGCCTTAACAAAATCATCAAGGGAGAGAGAATTTGGAAGTAGAATTCCACTAAGAGAGGAACTTGGAAAAACTTTGGGCTTTCTACAGATCCACACTAATTTGGACGTCTGTGCAAGATGTCAACCCGAAAACAAACAACAAGGCAAAACTCTCTGGAGACATCATCCCACGTATCCACCCAAAAGTTCAACCTACAATCTGAAAGTATTTGACATCTAAGTAAACAGGAAAATGTAACCTCTAGGTAAAAAGTTTAACAGAAAGTAACCGAAGGTAGTTTAGATACTAGATTTCACAGATAATGACTTTAAAGCAGCTATTTCTCTCTCTCTCTCTCTCTCTCTCACACACACACACACACACACACAGAGCTATGATAGAGAGAGAGATAGATAGATAAATACATACATACATACATACATACATACATACATACATACATACATAGATATACACACGTATATATTTAAAGCAAAATATGGGCCGGGCGCGGTGGCTCAAGCCTGTAATCCCAGCACTTTGGGAGGCCGAGACAGGCGGATCACGAGGTCAGGAGATCAAGACCATCCTGGTTAACATGGTGAAACCCCGTCTCTACTAAAAATTACAAAAAACTAGCCGGGCGAGGTGGCGGGCGTCTCTAGTCCCAGCTACTCGGGAGGCTGAGACGAGAATGGAGTAAACCCGGGAGGCGGAGCTTGCAGTGAGCTGAGATCCGGCCACTGCACTCCAGCCTGGGCTACAGAGCGAGACTCCGTCTCAAAAAAAAAAAAAAAAAAAGCAAAATATGGTATTAATGAGTAAATAAGGAATCTTCTCTGAGAAATCAAAACTGTAAAAGAAAATCAAACTAAAAATTCTAGAATGAATTAAAACGTATAATAACTGAAGTAGAGGGAAAAACTTACTTGCTTTTCATAACAGAAGATTAGACATGGCAAAGAAAAGAGGATCAGTGAATTCAAGGGAAGACCTATACAATTAGACAATTTTGATTATAGAGGCTCTAGAGCATGCTTTAATATATTGTAAGACTGTTTGTCTCATAGCTTCAAATGGATAGTGTTTTCCTAGTCTTACAAGTTTATTTTCCATGTGAATTTTAATATCCTGACTAGCCACAAGAAAGCTGATGTTTACAGTAAGATTGAATAAAGATTATAAATTAAATTTAGGATATAGGCACACACACAAATTTCCCACGGTGAATCTTTGGAACAATATTCCCTGAGTTCATGCATGCTTAAAAATGATTGCCTGTCTAAAGTCTTGGTCATAGAGCGGCAGCTTGAATAAAAGTAAAATCCTTAGTTGACACTCTGGTTTTTCATTTCTTTCCTTCCCACTCTCCCTCTCCTCCTCTACTTTCTCTTCTTCCTCCTCCTTCTCCTCTGCTTCTTCTATACTGATTTATCTTTATCTTGATTTGTGTTTCAATGCTGATTCATTTTTATATGGATTTGTATGCTGCTTTTGAGTAGAATGGTGCTGCCAGTCTGATTTTTGGTCCTTGTAAATTATTTGCTTCTTTGTATGGAGGCCCTGAGGATTTTCTACTTCATCTTTAAAATCTAAAAAATGCACTATAGTATAGACCAGAATTGATAACTGTGTGACTGTGTTCTCAGGAAATATCTGGGCCTTTTCAACATGTAGTGTCCTATCTTTCATTCCCTGAAAGTTTTATTGGATTATGGTTTAAATTTTAAATTAGTTCCTTTTTTAAATCTTCTTTAGGGTCTTCCTTTCATTTTGGTGCTTTCTTTATTCTTCATCTCATTGTCATACTATCTGTTGTTTCTCCTCTTTTCCTCTAAGCATCTTATTAATTTCTTATTTGTATTTCTACATCCTTGGGCCTCATGTAATTTCGTTTTCATTTCCTATATCATTTTTCTGTTTTTTGCCTCCCAAGGTCATTAATAATATTTTCTTTCTTTCAGTTTTGTTGTTGTTGTTTTGGATTTTTTTTTTTTCTGTTCTTAGTATTTGAATTTCTGAATCAAGGTGTTTTATTTTTTTCTGTAACCCAAATCATGCTTGCTGGATTAGAAACTTTAATTATTTACAACATTGGTTCTTATCTGTAGAGAACTTCACACCAGCTTCATCAAGTACCCAGCTGCCTTAGCATTGAGCAGCAGAAGCAGTAACTCCTAGGCTATGAATATTCTCTGACAACGTTAGTCAGACCCATGAGGATGGAAGCCCTATGTGCACAACTTTCAGGACAAATCTAAAGCTAAAGAGAATCTCCATTCATGTCTGCTATGAACTAAGTTGTATCCTCCCCACATTCATGTTTCAGCCTTAATCCTCAATGTGTCTGTATTTGGACATTCATGTTTCAGCCCTAATTCTCAATGTGTCTGTATTTGGACACAGGGCTTTTAGGAGGTAATTAAGGTTAAATGCAATCATAGGAATGGGAGCCTAGTTGAATAGACTCAGCAGTCTTATAAGAAGAGGAATTAAATGCAGTCATAAGAGTGGGATCTTAATTCAATGGGCTTAGTGGTTTTATAAGAAGAGGAAGAGTGCTCTGTGTGTGTATGTGCACGTGTGTGTGTGTCCGTGTGTGTATTCATTTAAGCATAGAGCAAGCCAGGAAGAGAGCCCCCACCAGGAACCAAATTGGGTGATACCTTGATCTTGGACTTCTCTGCCTCCAGATCTATGAGAAACAAATTTCTGGTGCTTAAGCCACCCAGCCTACAGTATTTTGTTATGGCAGTCAAAGCTGACTAATGCAATGTCCTTGTTGAATCAAATTAATCATCCTGGAATATCCTGATCCAAGTGTGTAGTAGATATATCATTTATATATAGTTCTGTCTCTCTCCTAGAGAATAGTCCCCTAGATTATGAACTTAGATTCATTTGGATCACTCACAACATGTGCCTTTTATTAATTATAAAAAATTCATATTCATAGTAACAAATCAAATGTAACTCAGAAGAGAATGAATAAAAACTTCATTCTTGTTTACTATCCCTTTCTTCCATGCCACCATCTTGAGATACTGAAAGAAACTGAATCTTTCTATTATTGAAAGGAATTGAATCTGTAAATCAATTTCTTCACTTTCCCTTTCCTTATTTTAACTGTTTGGATTATTTCTCTCTTACCGAACATTTCTTCACATTCAAAATTATTGGCTAGAGTTCTATGCACAACAATTGTATAAAATATTCTCCTCAGCTCAGCGTATCACTAAGATGAATTTCACTTAAATCATTTAAAACATTTTAAAACCAGTTTTTCAATGGACTTTAATATTAAAAAGTTCCCGGACTGAGAAATGCTCACTTATTCTAGTCCTGTTTTAACTCTTTACATCTGTTCTGCACTGTCATAAATAACCAATAATTTTCCAATTTAATGACCTCAGTTTTGATACAGTTCTCAAAACTGTGTTTGTGCATAGTTTTATAAAATGTCTGCTGGCAAAAGTTTCCTTTACTTTAAATACAAGAAGTCAAAAATAAAATAAATGTTCATCATCCTATATTTTAGCATACAAATTAAACTGCAGAAAAAAATGGTAAACAAATATAATTTTATTTGGAACTGGTTTTATTAAATTATTGATTGATAAATATTTTAATTTTGAAATGTCATTTGAAACCATATGCTTTTGGATCATAGAAATGAAATATACTTTCAAAAGTCTCTTGTCTAGCCTTCTGCCTTAAAACTGATAAAAATGTTATCATCAAAGCAACTTAAATAAAGTGAATTGATTTGCTCTATCTAACAATTATTTAAAAAACCAGGTTTTCTAACTTCACATACCACACGCTGTAGCAATGTCTCTTAATTGTAACTGTCATTGGATACCAACAAATTCTATTCACATTCAGTCCTAAAATCCAGTATTTACAGAAAACCAGCCCTTTTTACTAACGTCACCTTATGGTTCCAACTAAACAATCCTGTTAAAATGGTTATTGTGATGGAAGACTATTTATTAATTATTAATAAAAATAAGTTTATGTTCTTTGTGAAAAGAACTTATATTTATACAATTTATTAGAATTTATAAAATTATATATGCTATACATGTATGTGGATATGCCACTCACACTGAGCTTCAACGAATGTATGTGATGTGTTGGAAAATCAATACAATCAATTGATTGTATCAATTTAAACTGGTATCGCCTTATCTAAGTGTTCCTGTCCTAAAGATCACACAAATTAACACTATTTATCCTTAGTGGACTTGGTGTCTGAGGGCTACAATTAGTGACTCACATAGTCTTTATATCTAGGTCATTAGTTCAAATCCACTTTAGAATGTTACTTCTTGAGTGATTTTGAAAGGTATCCAATGTTCTGTTACAAATCATAAATATGGTGCTCTAATTTCATTTTAAGCTATATTTTCACAAAAATAGTATGTTATTTTTCTCCTAATTATCTTCACCCATTTCTGCATTTCTCAAATAAATAGCTAAACAGAAAATAAAAATGTAATCAATACACATATTCTACAGAAATAAAGATTTGCAATTTTTTCCTTTAAAAAAGATTATCTGACAGGCAGGGCTCAGTGGCCCACGCCTGTATTCCCAGCACTTTGGGAGGCCAAGGCAGGTGGATCACCTGAGGTCAGGAGTTTGAGACCAGCCTGGCCAACATGGTGAAACCCCGTCTCTACTAAAAATACAAAAATCAGTTTGGCATGGTGGCGCAGGCCTGTAATCTCAGCTACTCAGGAGGCTGAGGCAGGAGAGTCACTTGAATCTGGGAGGCAGAGGCTGCAGTGAGCTGAGATTGTACCACTGTACTCCAGCCTGGCCGACAGAATGAGACCCTGTATCAAAAATAGAATAAAAAAAAATTACATGACAGAAGACTGCCAATCAACAACTTTTATTTCCTAGATTGGTGGCAAGAATGCAATCATGGCAGAGGAGGCCTGATTGATGGATGGTTCATTCAAAGTGGTAGGAGCTACTTATTGGGTACTATGTTTATCACCTAAGTGACAAAATAATATATGTATCAAACTCCTGCGACACACAATTTACCTGTATAACAAATCTGCACGTGTTCCCCAAGCTGAAAATAGAAGTTAAAAAACATCTGCAATAAACTAAGTGGGAGGAACTATTTTCATGAGAAGTTTTCTGAGTCACTGGGTATTTGAAAAGAAGCTTTGGTGAGAGGTAACAAAAATGTGGCTGAATTCATGAGAGAACAATTATCCATTATCTCATATAGAGCATAACTTCTGTACCTTAAAAAAAAAATTGGTTTTTTTTCCCCCGCTTTTGCATGTAGGGAATGGGCTTGAAATGGAAAGAAGGCCAGGGCAGCACATACAAAGTCAAAGGCAATAAAGGTTGATCTGCGTTAAGAAAAATGAAAAATGCCCAGCACTATATTTAGAAAAATTGAGACTCGAAGTCATCTATGCAGCCAACAGACATATAAAAAAAATGCTTACCATCACTGCTCCTCAGAGAAATGCAAATCAAAACCACAATGAGATACCATCTCACGCCAGTTAGAATGACGATCATTAAAAAGTCAGGAAACAACAGATACTGGAGAGGATATGGAGAAATGGGAACACTTTTACACTGTTGGTGGGAGTGTAAATTAGTTCAACCATTGCAGAAGGTGGAAGATAGTGTGGCAATTCCTCAAAGATCTAGAACTAGAAATATCGTTTGACCCAGTGATCCCATTACTGGGTATGTACTCAATGGATAATAAATCATGCTACTATAAAGACACATGCACACGTATGTTTATTGTGGCACTATTCACAATAGCAAAGACTTGGAACCAACCCAAATGCTCATCAATGATAGACTGGATTAAGAAAATGTGGCACATATACACCATGGAATACTATGCAGCCGTAAAAAGGGATGAGTTCATGTCCTTTCTAGGGACATGGAAGAAGCTGGAAACCATCATTCTAAGCAAACTATCACAAGGACAGAAAACCAAACACCACATATTCTCACTCATAGGTGGGAGTTGAACAATGAGAACACATGGACACAGGACAAGGAACATCACACACCAGGGCCTGTTGGAGTTGGGGGACTAGGAGAGGGATAGCATTAGGAGAAACACCTAATGTAAATGAAGAGTTGATAGGTGCAGCAAACCAACATGGCACATGTATACCTATGTAACAAAACTGCACATTGTGCACATGTACCCTAGAACTTAAAGTATAAATTAAAAAAAGAAAAATTGAGTCTCGGTGCAAAGCTAATAACCAGTGATGGAACGAATAGATGCTCACGAAGTGGCCAAAGTTCGCATTTTAGGGTGAGAGAGTCAAATGATAAGAGATATCATGACACGTACAAATTCACTGGTATTTCCAACTCAACAATGGTATAAGAAATGCCTGTGTTTTTGTTGTTGTTGTTGTTGTTTGTTTGTGTCTTTGTTTTTTGAGATGAAGTCTCGCCCTGGTCACCCAGGCTGGAGTGCAATGGCCCAAACTCAGCTCACTGCAACCTCTGCCTCTCGGGTTCAAGTGATTCTCCTGCCTCAGCCTCCTGAGTAACTGTGATTACAGGCACCTGCCACCATGCCTGGCTAATTTTTTTGTATGTTTAGTAGAGATGGGGTTTTACCATGTTGGCCAGGCTGGTCTCAATCTCCCGATCTCAGGCGATCCGCCCACCTTGGCCTCCCAAAGTGCTGGGATTATAGGCGTGAGCCACCGTGCCCAGCCGCCTGTTTGGTTTTATAACAGAAATTTAGACCAATCAGTTGGGAAAGAAAGGGAAATACTTATCAAATTAATTTTTCTGGAAAACATATATACATTAAAAATAAAATAAATATGGCCAAAGTTGAATTAACATTAAGGCTATAAACTCAGAATTTCTATTAGTAACAGAGCAAGAATGAGATTCTCATTCTGTGTCTCCTTGTGAGCAAAAAAGTGGCTGGTTTCCTTTTTCTCATTTTAATTTGCTTGGCAATCTGGTAAACTTGTTTTATGTTTGTAAATTAGATCTAATCTAAATGTATATGTGAGATTAGAATTCAGCAGGCATCAAATCTTTGCAGGTTATTTATACATATAGGGCTTGCTATGTACTGTAGAAACTTGTTGCTTAAACTTTCTTTTTAAAATTAAGTTTCTCTTTACATACCGGTAGGAAAAAAAATCATCCCAGGAAGTGTCTGAACAGCTTGAGACTTATTGGTCTGGAACTATTTTCCTATGATCTAAGCACTTGACTTAGAGTTTAAGTATTTCAGTGGGTTCAGAGCTAAAACTATTTTTTTAAATATCTGATTTTTTAGTCCCCATTTCTTTTTAAGCTGGTCATATAATAAGGATTTTGAGGATCTATTTGTTTTGCAAATACAATGATTTTTCTAAGTGACACTCTAAATTTACATTGGCATTTCAACCAACAGCCTAGTAAATCTACAAGCTCTAAGTAAAAAGCAATGCCGTAACTTTGTAGTGCTAGTGAAAGTCTTATTTCTTTAAGTTACAGGTAAAAGATATTGACTTCTGCCTAGAAAGTAATTATTTTAAAGAAAAATACGTGAAATAAGTGCAAGTTAAACAGTTTGTTTAAGACTCTTAATATAAGAATTCAAACTCTCATCTTTGCCTCACAGAGTGGAATTGTCATAAATGAAAATATCTTTTTATTCTACTTAGAAGCATCTTTTTAAAGTGCATATGATGAGCAAAGTGTGTAAAGATATAAATATATATTTAAAGTGTAATGGTGTACAACAATCACTATAATAGTAAGTAAAGCAAGGCCATAAAAATGGAGAACACATTCTTCAACACATTGAGGAAGTTATTTTCAAAGCCTGGCCCATTAGGTTGGAACCAGAAGTTTCCAGATATATGCCCACATTTGCATGAAAATAAATATTTTACATTCCAGTGACGGCTTGGTACATGCTTGAGAATGGATGGTTGTACTAGCTCTGAAAGAAACAGGAAAAAAAATGACCTTCTAAATTACATGAAGTCAAGTAGCTTGGAGAATAGAAAGCAGATCTCTACTGAGGAGACATCTAGTTAAATCTGTGTTCTCACCAGAGATCTATTAATCCAGGGCCCCGCTGGAATACTGGAGCAAATTCATGCAGCTGGGCTGAAGTCAGATTTTTGCCAACTCTGTCCTCTCTTACGATATGCTGTCATTGTTGGAATCATGGCATGTCTAGATTGAAGCTGCGCACAAAGTCTAAAAACTTTTTTGGGCAGAAGTGGCTATATTTCTCTTGTAAGCTGCAAAAGTCTATTTCACTTTTAGAGTTGCTTTTCTACTGTTGCAATAACTACTTTGGAAACTTTTATTACTCGTTAATTAAAATTAAGGTACTAGAGGGAATGAAAACAGTTATTTTGCTTAAGTTGCCTGAACTCAGACTATTGTGCAAGCATTCATTTTCTGTGGTATTTTATTTCATGGAACGATCAGTAGGTGAGCTTGCACAGAGTCAGCAAAATTTTCCTGCAAAGGATCAGATAGCAAATATTTTAGTCTTGGTGGGCCACACGGACTTTGTCACAGGTACTCAACTCTGTCTTGTATGAGAAAGCAGACATAGACCATACATCAACAAATGATTATCTATAGACAATAAAGTTTGAATTTTTTACATGTCACATAATATTCTTTTTATTAACCACATAAAATACAATGATTCTTGGCTTGTAGGCTGTATAAAAACAGATGGCAGGCTGGATTTGGCCCATGGGCTAGAGTTTGCCCATCTTTGAATAGAACACAATCACATAGAGTGATGAAAAATAAGAAAACGTATCTCTTAACATAAACTTTTATGCTTCTTATTAGATATTGAGTTCCATTTGGATTTGTTTTTCCTAATTATCTCCTAAAATGTGTCATAATTCTTAGTTCAAAAGAATCCTAACTCACTGAAACAGTTAGTGTTGAGTTGCAATTCGAAAATTCAAAACTCACTTGAAAGATTCACGTTCTATCTACTAAGCGAACCCATCATATGAAAAGAAAGCCAGTATTATGTTATGTATTTGACATGGAATAAAATACTATTCATGTCCTTTGTTTTAAATATGAAATGAACACATTTACTAAGATTGCCCTGAATTTGGAAGAAACCCTGGTCCTTTAGCCATCAATGAGATGGCATAATTTTACTGAGTTGAATATTTCATTATGTTACCATGGTCTTACTGTTTAAGGTTTTCCATCAAGCCTTCTACACTGTCTCTCATATAAGCAATTATTTGCTGCTCTGCATTTACTTTTGATATTCTTTCTGTATTAGTTCTGATTCCTGAGACACTATTAGAAGTATTAGAAATTATAGCCCTTGCTGAAAACAAAGAGAGGAGATGGTGTTAAGCCAGCAAAGTCAGGAAGCTGTTTCTATATGACGTTTGCTGAATAAATCAAATGTAAATTCTCAGCAACTGTATTCTTGTTCTAAGTGTTTCTAGTAATAGAACTATTTCCAGCCAAACCCTCGTTAAGAGAGAGAGAGACGGAGAGATCAGTCAAGTAATTTACAAAGTCATCAGCAGTTTTTAATGTTTTTAACATGCCTTGCAAGCCAAAAGCAAGGTGCACCACCACCTATCAAAGCCTAGACAAGCACAGGTTTCCTGTCAGTTTCCCTTTTTCTCAGTTCTTGGCATATGTTACATGCTCAAGAACTATTATATAAACAAACTTGTTTAACAGACTCAGTAATTAGGAGTTAAGATAAGCAACTACATAATTTTCAAAACTCATTAAAAAGTAAAAACATAGGGTGTATAGTTCAAAGAGCAGGAAAGAGTGCCTGCCATTAAAGGTACTAAGGCACAAAACTTCTTTTCTTTCAGAATTTATTTTTTCTCAACTTCTCTGTGCTATTTGTCATGCTCCCACGGAATGGGATACTTACGGAGCGAGTGCAGATTACAACCTCTCAGTGGTCCATACTATTAGTGGCATTAGTGCTGGATTGATACACTGTGTCCCTGTCAAGGGAGGGAACGTCAATATCCCCTTCCCATGGGCCTGCTACCAGAATCTGCAGCAGATGAGACCCCTGAAGGATTGCAACCCTCACATTTGAGACGCACTCAGCTCCTGGATCAGGGTGCCCACTGAACGTGCCATCCTGGGGAATAGAGTTGGCTGCCTCCAGGCCCCACCTAGATGCCCCAGAGTGCATGTGGCCAACACCATCTTGCCTCATCTCTGTGCCCAGGCCTTGCAGTGGGTGGAGGACAGCTTTGGAATGCTGATTGGATATCTGGGAATCTGTTCTGGGAAGGTGGGGAGGCTTCAGGGACCTCAGGTCTCTCAGCGTTTTTTTCCATTGTCCATTTGACTACCCTTACAAAAAAAAAAAAAAAAAAAAAAAAAAAACACAAATTAAAAGATGAAATCATTAAGAATTTCAAAATAGTGACCCTAAGCATCAGGCCTTTGTGAGAATGGGGCCTTCTTGACTGCACTAGTGGCTAACATTTATTGAATTTCTATCAGCAAACTCTTCTAATCAATTCATAGTATACCCAATTCTCACATACGAAAACATATTGTGCAGAGAGGAAACTAAGTCACAAACATAAAGTAATTTTTTCCAAGCTCATGAAATCAGTATGTGATGATGCCAAGATTCCATTAATACTACAGGCAGTCTGACTCCCAGGCTCTTCATTCTAAACCACCTCAACATCTCATATGGTATAATTGCTTTAATACCTGTCTTGCAGGGACATGGATGAAGCTGGAAACCATCATTCCGAGCAAACTATCACAAGGACAGAAAACCAAACACCATGTGTTCTCACTCATAGGTGGGAATTGAACAATAACACTTGGACACAGAGTGGGGAACATCACACAGCGGGGCCTGTCATGGGGTCGGGGGAGAGGGGAGGGATAGCATTAGGAGATATACCTAATGTAAATGACGTGTTAATGGGTGCAGCACACCAACATGGCACATGTGTACGTATGTAACAAACCTGCACATTGTGCGCATGTACCCTAGAACTTCAAGTATTTAAAAAAAGTGTCTGTGGTTTTATACGTGGACCCTACTTCTCTGGAGATTTTTCTCTTCCCCAGCAATGTCCTTTTCATGACCCATTGAAATCACACTAAAACTTACCTGATATTTGATGGCTTAGAGCATGAGAAAGTGCCCAATAAACTTTAGCTTTTATTATTCTCTTCCAATTCTGCTTCTTGTCTAGGCTTTCTTTCAAATTCATGTGAAGTGTTGTTTGAACTGGCAGTGGTTTAATGTGTGCTTTTATCACGTGTATATCCTGAAAGAGGTATATGTACATTTCAATCCCCAAAACAAAGATATTGAGAATGTTCTTAAGATGGCTGACCCTTTAAAAATCGTTCAGATCCTTTAATTCCGTAAGTTATTTATAAGACTGTCTATACATGAGTACATTTATACATCAATGAGTATCTATTTTATATATCAAATAGAATGCAATTCTAGAACCCAAACTCCTCTTGAATATGTAGTTTTTCAACTTTATGAGATAGATACCTAAATAACACCTATCTTGTGTACACAAGAAACCAAGTCCCAAGTAAATTGCCATTTTCTCTTGGCCACAAAGTTACTATGTGGTAATGCCAGGATGCTAATGTGGACAGTCTGACTACAGGGTCCTCACTCTAAAATGGCACAAGATCCCATATGGAAGAGTAGCTTTAAAACCCATAATATTAAACATTTATACAAATGAAAATTAGAACTCCACATAAAATGCTTAAATATTCAAAAGTAAAACTTGGTTCTCCTGAATTTCTTTATTAACATCAGAATACAAGATTAGAATATTATGAAATAATTAAGTCAAGCATAAAATATTTATTGAATACCTACTAAGTTCCAGGCCTGATCCAGATACTTTACACACATCATTGAAGAAAGTAAACAAAGATTTCTATTATTGAGGAGCATATAGTGCAGCAGATAATTAAATTTTCTTTATAGTATCTTCTCTATGTTGGACAAGTTTTAAAGAATTTATTTATAATAACGATGTATTATACAAGTATAATTGTTTTATTTAAATATTTTGACATCCAATGTTGAGGCAAATTAGATTGTATCCCTGTTTTTATCACCATCATAGTATCTTCTAGTGGTGCTTTTGTTACTCCTTTCTTCCATTCCCTCTTTATTCTTTCTTTCTCTCTTTTTTAAAATCAGCTGCTGACCATACACTTTATTATCAGCTAAGGGATACGTTAAGTGGCTGCTGGCCCAACCACAGCCAGTTTATATCCGTGATAACTTGGCTTAGCTTTCCCTGAAGAAAGGAAGTTGTATCCTAGGGAAAGCAGACTGAAAATCATTTTTTTTGCATTACCAGCCATTCCTAGAAGTTCTATGATTAATATAAATTTCACTTCTAAAATTATTTTATTCACCCAGTCACTTTGAAAGTTATATACCATGCAAAAAATAAGAATGCTCTCTCTTTACTTACATTTTAAGTACCCTTACAAAATCCTCTAAATTAAAAATCACATTTAACATTATAGACCAAAGTTAATGTTTAAAGAAGTTGCGTTGTTCATTTTTGCTTCGTTTTGTGTTGTGGTATGGGGGAACATATTATTTTAGAAGGACTCAGTTAACCCTTAATAGTTTCTACAAAATGGAAGATTATCAATGCAAAAGAAAACAACATTTGAATTTCAAGAAACATTTCTAAACAGTCTATACAAGAAAGCCGTGGGCATCAATATGAAGACATTTTAGATTTTTTTAGAATTGGTCAACTTTTTACATGTCACACAATTTGAGATAATGGGACAAAGATGTCAAAGAGGTCAGTGTGTCATATTCAGAGGAGAACCTGCTTTGAAATCTGACAGATTAGGTTTGAATTTTGACTCTGAAACTTTCCAGCAGGGTGGTTTGAGGCTTTTGAAATAAACATTCTGAGCCTTCATTTCATTATAATAGAAGGATCATGATATCCATGTACACAAAGCACTTGGCACATAGAAGTATGTACTCTATGGTAGATATTAGTATTCATCATGAGAGAGCTAGATTTAAGAAAAATAAATATCCTATAAAGTCACCGAAATGTTCATTCCAAGAACATGGGTTTTGTGTAATTAAGGAATTTGACAGGGAGGAATACACAGAGATAACAGACTGAATCAAATCGTACCAAGATCTCTGATTACATGTCAAGAAGTAAAACAAAGTAGTTGTCTTTTAAAAACCAGTTTTGGATCAGGTACTATTAGGGACTTTTACATATGTTCTTCCAGGTATTGCTCAAAATAAAATTGAATCTCACAGCGATTGACTGAATAGAGCCAGACGAGAGCACGTGGCAATCCCACTTGCCTGCGTGTGCACGTTGATGTGCCGCTACTGACGCTGTGGAAGAGTTAAAGGGGAGCAAAAAGTTTTATTCTGGGGAAAAAAATGCTACTTACTAGAGTACAGTCTTAACTGATCAAGAAAAATGTATATTTTGTCACAATTTCCTTTATGTTTCCACTGGGACAAAGCTAGTCTAATATATGAGACTCTTGAATGGCCCTTATCTTTGACATAAGAGGAGAGTATTTGCAAAATGTAATTTCCTTGCAGCCCACTTCATTATATATACCTATTTTCATAACAAAGCCTGTGAAGAAAAAAAAATGATGTTAAAATCAATGCATTCCTTGAATAATTGAGATTTTTAAAATGGATCTGTACAAAAAGCTATCCTTCAGAACAACGGCTCTCAAGTACTGTTTGCATTAATTTACACCCATGTTCCTTTGGAATTTTTTTCACGTACTCTTCATTTTTTTAATCATTCAAAATATTTCAAAGCTACTTCTCTGTTTTTAAGCATTCTACTTTAATTTGAAAATGTAAAAAATGTAATAAAATTGAATGATTAAATTGCACTTCTGTTAAGTAGGATTATTTGCTTATATCTTAGATCAGAATTTTATTAGGTAATTGTTTTTCATCAGTATGTTCTGCCTACATCCTAGGCGTTAGGAAAATTGGAAAAGGATTGCCAGATTTTCTTTGTACAGGCATACTCCTTACATTTCTTAAATTGTGCTTGACAATTTGAAGTGATGACAAAATTATACCTTTGGTTGTATATTTTTCTTATCATACTAATTTGAATCTAATAGAGGCTATATAGAATTTTTTTCTTTTGTCCTGCATTATAATTTCTATAATTCTTTACAATATTGAAATTCTGTAGTTCAACTATTGCTTCCTAAAACACAACATATGCTCAGATCATACAAGATTGTCAATAAAAACATACATATTAGCTTTATTATTGTTCTGAACTTATGTTCCTTTTGGGATGTAAAAGATAAGATGTGAAACTTATCTTGTAAAATCAAGTGATCTTTGATTTTGCTATGTTATCTACCCATGTGTTCTGGACCTCAGTGGGGACCAGGAAGCTAAGGACTTAACATGTTTCTATGACAACTTTAGGAAGAAAAAATAATATCATTTTACATCTCCACCTTCTCTTGGTCAGAAAACAGACCTTGAGAATTACTGTAGATAGTCTTATGCCATAAAGATAAATGAAATTTTGAGGAATATATAACATGATTGCTAAGCAGTTGTGTGCATATATGCATATGTGTGTGTATATATATGTATCCAATTTTGCACATTTAGTAATAGAATAACACTTTTAAAATGAGATCTGCCCTCAGTAATAAACTTTCTCATTTGTTAACAAATATTTTTAAGAATTCTGTAGAGAATTCTTGACTTGAGTCACAATTACCAGAAGAATACTTCTGACAAAGACACTTAAGCAGATATGAGAGAGCGCAAAGGGGAGACAGAGAGATGTTTCAACACTGTCATTTTAAAACTTCAAAAAGCATCTCCACATCAGAAGCGAATTCACAGATCCCGAGTCTCTATATTTCTGAGATATTGTTTGACTTCATTTTTTTTTCTCTCTCCAGGTTCCAGGTTCCATAATCTTTTTAAGGGATATAGGATTTGGGAAGCATAGTATGGAGCGTGAAATTCTCTCTCTATATATATGGAGAGAATATATATATATATATATTTTAAATTATCCGATTAGTGATTAAGACAGATATTAGAAGAGAAACAACAAAACTTATTTCTCTTTCACCATTCATGGAATTATTGGTAGTTCTATATTAAGAAACAAAATGAAAGCTTTCACTTAAATATAAGAAGTAGGATAATAGATATATTTTTGATAAAAATGAAGTAAATATTTGTCTCTAAATTCAAACTATCCACAGTACAATCAGTAAGTATTAGAAAACAAGTAAAGACTTGTTTTATGTGCTCTGGATATATGTCAGACATAGAAGAAACAAGTAGAACTGATAACCCCTAACTTTTAAGGTCTATTCCAAACATAAGATGCGGTGTAGTTCCAAAATTATAGTTAAAAAAATAAAAATATACAAATAATAAATCATCCATGGCAATTGTTGGAAACAGAAAAATAGACAATGTGTCCAAATACATAACTTCTCTAATATTGATATTAAAAAGAATTTATAAATAATAAACAATAGAAGCATGCTGATTGTTTTATTATAATATTTTCAAATTCAAATTAAGATAAAGATAACAAAGCTGTATTCAAGAATAATAGAAGCATTGTAAATATATATTGGACTGAGAAGGATTTTGTATTACAGCAAAAAGCAAAATTGAATGGCATTCTATTTAAAATGCTTTCTTTTTTATATTTAAATGTATTATTTTAGAGAAAATTCATCATTTAATAGGTGGCTAGTAAACTTTCAAACAGTGAAATAATTTGCAATTGAATATAGTATATCAGCATTTTCATATTTTGCATCATCTTGATTTAATATTTCTGATACTTCAGCAATGCTAGAGCGGCCATTCTTGGTAACCACATCACCACAGAAATGTAATATGTGTGTTCCGTATCGTTTCCTGCATTATGTGTGTGGGTTGTGGTTGTTGTTTAAGTTCCCATGACTATTGAGCGAGGAAGTTGGGTATAATTCCTGGCAGCATAGTAGTTTATCCATTACACTAAAGAGCAGATAGTATTTCAAAATGTTTTTCTGAGATCATTACAGAAACAAATGGCAAGGTTATCAGCCTTAATACCAATTGCCCAGAAAATGTGGGGGAAAAAAGCCACTAAAAATAGCCACAGGAAGCAATAATTTCTATGACAAATTGTTCGGCTGTTTACTTAGTATGCTAAGTAATATATTTTTGATCAAAGATAAACAGTTTAAAAAGTTACATTTGTGTTGTGGGGAGGCAAGGCTGAGGGAAAGAGGAAATTGCTATTCCCTAAAGGCTGATGTACCTTGTAAAATAATCTGTCTTCAAACTCACAATGAAAGGGAGCCAAAAACAGCTTTGAATTATAAGAAGGGACCCTGGAGAGGCTGTTCATTATACAATTTGCTGTAGTGGTTTGCAGATGTCTCATTTTGTGAGTCAGATTATGCACTTTAGTTTTTTGTTTTTTAAGTTATGTGTATAGCGTTGGTTATAAATTCTTTCCCGATTTGTCACAATTTCTCCATAAACAGCACAATGTCTATTTTGAACAAACTGATACATTGTACCCCTGCTGTTTCAAAACTGTGACTGATGAAAGAGTTGCACTCTGGCTCTGAAGCAAGTAAGGTACTTAGTAGAAAATGACCCTTTTGTATAGTGCATCCAACTATAACATCAGAAGACTGGACTTGTAACCACTTTGTAGAGAAAGTACCCAAGAGGACACGGTGAGGTGATCAGCAAAATGCCAACTCCGAACAGCAATGAGGCAGTGATGTCAAATGACCCGTTTTGGCACATTTTATTTTAAGGATGTAATCCTGTAGCACATACATAGTCCTTGCTAAAGTTGATAAAACTTCCCTTATAAGTTGAGAAATCTTACTAAAAAAATACTTATTCATAGATTTGTTCTAAAGTTGGGTTCCTGGTTTTAACTGAGGTCATATTCAGGCAATAAAGACTTTAACAAGAAAAAACTTTTTTTTTTCTTAATTTGGGGAAAAAATGTCATTATGCCTTGGGAAGTATTGTTGTAATCATCTGCAATGCTCATTAGTCTTCTTATTATATCTGAAGCACTTGTATTTGTTGAAGTAGAAGCAGCTGAGATAAAAGAAATTTGAAAGTGAAATCATTACACATTTGAGTCAGTGCCTTTTTCAAACTGGAAGCCTGCTCTATTACTCTTAATGAGCTGATGCCCCAAATACTGAAAATGAATTCGTATTTCTTAACCTCTTTTGAACCTCTAGTTAAAAACTGTGGTGTGAATTCAAAAGGAAAAAAATGTCAATAGTGTTTTTAAACTATTCATTTGGGGAGCCATTAGTCAACCTTTACAAACTACTTGATAGTAATATTTAGCCAAGACTAAAAATAATGTTTTTATCAATTAGAATACTAAAAGAAACCTATTTTTAGTAGTCATTTTATATTTTTAAGGATCGATTATATGTCATATAATTCACAAGCAACTGTTAATAAATACCTAAAATGTAAGAAAATATTTAGATGTCAAAATTAAATATTGATAACAATATATGGATAAAAGTATATAGAACTAAATATACATGCACACAGATGAGTACAAATAAAACTGAGGAAAGCTGGATAAAACTGATATCAAGGTCAATATCCTTGGCTAATGTTATACTGTAGCTTACCTTTAGCAGGAACTAGGTAAAGTATACACAGTATCTCTTTATTATTTCTTTCAACTGCATGTGAATATACAATTATCTCAATAAAATTTTCATCTAAAAATAAAATGTTACATAATTATAATTTGATGTATCTATAGCCTCTAAATTTACAAAAGGAATAGACATTTTTAAATAATTATTCTAGATATTTAATAGCTAATAAATACCTGGTAAAAAGAGATACCCTAAATTTAACATATTAGAAGTCAAGTGCACATATAGTATGAGATTTTATAGGTTAATAAAATATAATGTTAATTTAGAAGAAAGGGAAATGTTTCAATATTCGAAAAGAGAAAATTTCTAATTCCCAGATATTGTGCATTTTTACTGCATCTAGTGAAATCACTGTTATAAACCATTCAAAGCAACATCATTGGTGTTGATTTTATTTGAAGATAATGTAATCCAGCTTTATATTGTACTTTGTAAATCAAAAGAAACATGGGACAGGGAATGCTTGCAGTACAGATCTAAGTTGGAGGAAGACATCACTTTTAATTAAGAAGCACTAAAGTGATATATAGTTCTATAGGAAAAGTGCCAGATCAGAAGAAGTGAAAACACTTATGTTTTAATAGTTTCCTTTTGGTGATGCTAACTATGCTAATTTGTCTTTGATAAATTGTGACAAGGACTGTCAACCTAAATGATCAGCATACTCATTAAAATTAAACAATAACATTTCTACAGTAATAATCTTAGATATGTTTAAGACATAGCCCATTTTCTGGAAGTTGGAGTCTAATAAGCTCTGCTTAGGCCCCTAGGGAGTGAGGTGAGGGGAGAGTGGTGGCAGCATTCAAGTTCTGGCAGCATGTTAAACAACAGGCAACTTTCAGGAATTACAGGGCCACACCATCTACTTGAGTTACATAATACACTTATGGTTAACACTAATTCATTTGATGTGCTCAAGTATCTATGTACCCAGTTAGAAGATTCAGATCCTTTAATATTCCCAGGTATTTTGTGTTTTATAACTCTATTATCATTTTAATGTTGACATGAAGACCCAAGATCCAATCTTCATGATAAAGACAAAATTTCTTATTAACAGCTAAAGCAAATCCACAAGTTGACATTCTAATATAGTGTCAGAAGATGGAACCAAGGGATTGCCTTGGGTGAGCATCAACATTGAATCATTGCAGTTGGAAATAACAACCAGTTTTGTTTTTATGATTTCACACTGATGTTTACCTATATGTAAACTCCTTTAGAGATTTCAAATGATCGAACCACCAAGCCTGGCTGCATTTTCCTTGAAAACTATTGAGAAAAAAAAAAAAATTATAGATCAGGAAGACTTCGTTGATTCTTTGCAATTTGCATCTGCACTATACCAAAACTAGGAGAAATGTGAAAAAAAATCAGACATGCAAATGTTATTTAATACCTTATATCCAGATGTTCTGGAGGTCTGGTGTTATAAGGTTTATAGCTTTAAGACTGCATATATTTTCAAAAGTCAAATAAAATATTGCATTTTATTTATATTTGTTTCTCATTTTGATTTGTTTCTACTACCTTTTAGAATTACCAAGAAATTTTATGGAAATCACCATTTTGAAATCAGGTAAGAAGCAGAAAAATACAGAACGGCAATATTATCTATCTTCTTAAGTAAGTGTATATTTAGCATTCTATTGCTCAGTTATCCAGATGATTAAATTTATTTCTTGAAAAGCAAATCACATATCAAATTTGACCTTTTTTTTGGCACACATGATGGTAATGTGGATAAAATGTTATCAAAACAGTTAAATTTAATTTAGAAAAAATATACTTTTGAACTAAAAAACTAAAAATCTCAGGTTAAAAGTGAGCTTTTTCATAATCTCTGCAAATCTGAAAATATGAGTAAAATTATTGAATTGTATTGAAACAAAGGTAGGAAAAATAAATTTTGTAAAATGTTTACATATATTTATAAACTATATATGTTTCTTTTATTACTAATTTAAATGTCCTTACTCATAAACAGAAGATCTAAATATGGGCAATAATCAAATTCCATCATGTTTAATATTTTTCCTTCTCCAGTCATATAAAATTTTTTTCATGCACTTAGTTTTATATTTCATTGCTCAAAAGCTATAGTTGACAAGGTAGAACATTTGAATATATTCTAAGTAGCAATTTTGTTACCTTAATGTATAATTGCAAATATTTAGAGACATGAACTCCATTTGTCTTCCTGCCCCAGACAGGCTACTGTTAGGTGAGACTATACAGATTTTTTTTTTAAGTCATATTATCATTATCTGGTATAGTTTTGATGTGTGTCCCCACCCCAATCTCATATGAATTGTCTAATTGTAATCCCCAATGTTGGAGGCTGGGCCTGGTGAGAGGTGATTGGATCATGGATTGGAGTCTCATGAATGATTTAGCACCATCCCCTTGCTGCTGTTCTTATGATAGTGAGTGAGTTACAGGAGATCTGGTTGTGTAAAAGTGTGCAGCACTTCGCTGCTGGCTCTCACCTGTTCCTGCTTTCGCCTTGTGATGTGCCTGTTCCCCCTTTGCCTCCTGCCATAACTGGAAGCTTCCTGTGGCCTCCCCAGAAGCAGATGCCACTATGCTTCCTATACAGCCTGAAGAATTGTGAGCCAATTAACCCTCTTTTCTTATAAATTAACCAGCCTCAAGTATTTCTTTATGGCAATACAAAAACAGAGTAATCTTTTCTTCAAGATCCTTCCTCACAACTAAGAAGTTGACCCTGCTTCTTCTCTTTCTTTCTTCCATGTATATGGGTTTTCTTTATAGCGCCCTCTAAATTTCGATGATCGGTTTATACTTGACTCCTCCTGGCTAAATTGTACTTGATATAAAACACACACGCACACTTCTTTACTTAGTATTAGAACTCTAATGCTCTATAGCAGTCATGTACCTGGAACCTAGTAGTTGCTCATGAAAATGTATGTTCAGTTTTATGTTGAATTTGTGTTACTGAAAACCATCTATCAGAGTATGGATTATACTTTAGGTCAGGGGTGTCCAATCTTTTGGCTTCCCTGGGCCACACTGGAAGAGGAAGTATTGTCTTGGGCCACACATAAAATACACTAAAAATAGCTGATGAGCAAAAAGAAAAATAATCGCAAATAAACCCTCATAATATTTTAAGAAAGTTTACAAATTTGTTTTGGGTCACATTCAAAGTCATCCTGGGCCACATGCAGCCCACAGGCCACAGGTTGGACAAGCTTGCTTTAGATATTCACTTAGCACATGTTAATGATGGAGTAAATAAAATTGATCTTCCAACTTGCAATTTTCTAGCATCCTCATGAAATTAAAATTCCATTTCGCTTACCAATACCTGTCTCTATTACCTACAAACTATCCATCAGAGGGTAACTAATTAATACACTAATTTTTCTCTGCTGAGGCATTGGCACTGACTTTTTAGTAATGCCATGTACTTTTCCCACTTGTAATTTGTAAAATATTCTCTTATGATCACCATGTATTTTGTAAATAATAGAATAGAATTTGATTATATATAATATATGATAACAATGATTATATAAAACATCATATATATGACATTTAACAAACCATGTTATGGTTTAAATTATGTTGCCCAAAAAGTTGTTGAAGTGCTTTCTCTCAGTAAATGTGACCTTAACTGAATATAGGATCCTAGCAGATGAAATCATTTGGGTGGTCCCTAATCAATACGACTGAGTCTTTATAAAGAGGGGAAATTTAGACACAGACATAGACACACACACAGGGAGAATCCTATGTGAGCAGGAAGGAAGATACCAGAAAATGCATCTATAATCCAAAAAATGCCAAAATCTCCAGAAAACTACCAGAAATTAGGTAAAAGGCATAAACAGATTCTCCCTCACATCCCTCAGCAGAAACCAACCTTGCTGACACTTTAATGGTGCATGTCTAGCCTCTAGAACTATGAGAACGTTAATTTCCGCTGTTTAAGCCATCCAGTTTTTGGTGAGCTTTGTCGAGTTTTCGTAGAGCTTTGTTATACCAGCTCTACAAAACTAATACACGTATAAATATTGCTGGAGATAAATATTCTCAGAACTGCCCATCATTTGGACAATATATCAACAACAAGAATGACTGACGTGTGAATAGTGTCTTTTGAAAGAAATCCTAAAATTGACCTTCGTTGAGAACTTTCAAAGAGAAGAGAAAAGTCCAATTTGGGGTGCAGTCCTATGTAAAAGCAAGCATCCTATGGGGATGAGGCCAGGTGGGTTTTTATGATTGGCTTAAGCATAGATTGGGATAGCATGAAATAAAGGCAGAGAAAAGGGGATAGAAGATCCTAAACGCTCTAATTGTGTTCCTTCATCCTCCCTTACTACGCACCATTTGCTTTTTTATAACATGCTACCTTCCAGAGAGATCATATGGGCAAAGTATTTCTGCTTCTAAATTAGCCCAAAAGTTAAAAAAAAAAAAAAAAAAAAAAAAGATTCCTGGTTTGCTTTCCTGTGAAGGTATAAGATAAAATGTAAAGAACAAGCACAGTGATGATAGAAAGGTTGAACTCAGATTTTATATTTTTACAAAAGGAATTTTTAAAACGCATATTGTACGAGAAGAGATGTAGCAGGGTACTAATAGCGTAGGCCTTTTAAAAATCAATAATTGGTGTTAGTAATAAGAGCTGTGCTGACAACCAGCTGTGAAAGTGGCCTCATTCCTGCAGTGCAGGAGGGAAGAAACCAGCCGGTGATTACCAACTCCAAGTATTGCTTGCAGTCAAAGCTTCATTAAAAAAATTAGTAAAATACCCTTTTTACCTTAAAATATGTGTCTCAGTATTGAAAGAGGATCTATATAAAGAGTTCAGAAAAGAACTGCTGCAAACTGTTCAAATCAAGAGTATTTCCCAGTTGGGCTGCCGGCCTACATTGTGGAACTTACTCTTTAGTAAAAAGCTCTTCTCCTCCCAATTAAAGAAAAAAAGGTTGGGATGCCCACAGGTCCTTGCAGCATGTTTAGCGTGACTTTTAACCCCTCATTTCACCTTCTGTATATGGCTCTTCTTTATACCACCACCTGATACAGCCACAGAATCTAGTCTCCACTGCAAATTAGGCTGTTAGCATCTCTTTCACAATTTTTAAAAGTCAGTGTCGAAATTCATCGTTGGCCCTTGCTGGTCTTCTATGCATGCCGCCTGTGAAAATCCAGCCATTTATTTTTATTCAAATCAAAGGGAGACATTTTTGTTATTAAATAAGTTACTCAAAAAACAACAGCAACAGAGTCCACTTCTTACCAGCGTATTCCTGTAAACCTGATATTCTACATGAATTGTCTTAATGAGGAAATATATCCAAGCGCTGAATAAGGAATCTTAGATTTCCAGCTTTGACTTTTAGCTACAGCTCACTCACACACGACCTTACAAAATCCCTTAAATCTCCAAGAGCCCATTTCTCATTTTCCTCTGTGCTCCCATGGAGCTGATCCAATGGTTTTTAAGGGAGCTCTGAGCTTGGACAAGCTCTGAAGGGCATGGGGCAAGACAAGAAATGGGCCCCGTGCTCCCTGCTTATTGTCCTGGAAAATAGGTGTGATAATATCAGCCTCACCGGGGTCCCATTGCAATTAATGTTTGGAAAATGTTTTGAAATCCCAGAGTTAAGAAACGCAATACCAGTGCCAATTATTTAAGGGTCTTATTTCTAAAGCACTATTCAAATTGTTTTAAGCCACTTTTTCTAAAAATATATGATACAAAGGCAATTATACTACCTGCAAGCATAAATTGATGTGGTGGTTTTATGGTCTTTTGAAAATTGCCTCAGTAGAATATCGCCGTGACCTGGAACATCTAGTTAAATGAGGAATCTGAGTTTTGTAGACTCGCCCCAACACTTAAACGCCAAAGAGATGAATCTATGAGAAGGGTGCTTTTCTTTGTTGATCTTGATTGCAGTTTCTGCACTTTCCAGAAGGTGATGGTGCTTTGCTTGGCTTTGGTTCAGATCTGAGGAGGGAAGCCGAATAAACAGTGGAAAATGAAGGATGAATAAAAAAAGAAAAGAAAAGAACCTTGCCTTATGTTCTGTTAAGGAAAGAGAAAACTTTTACAACCAAAGGCATTACAGAAGGTCTTATAAAATATTCTGGTTTTGAGCTTCAATAACTTTATAATCTTCATATCCAACCAATCTTTGCTGTATGAGTATTTCTGAGTCAAACATCCTGGAATTAAAGATAGCTTTCGAAGTATTTCTAAACAATGTGTAAAACTGACATTATTAGAAGTCTTTGAGTATATAGACAAGATGGAAAGTTTAAAATAGGGAGACCAAATTGAGAACAAAGATGTTTCTAAAGATAAATCTATTGCTTGAATTTATTATATAACAACATTTTTTAACTATACAGGTTTGCATTTTACTTGGTATAAAATACATCGTTGAAGAGTTCACATATACATCCAAGCTATTATATGCAATTGGGAATGGATGCTCAATGCTGTGTACAAGGTAAAAGAGGTCTTTAAAAATATGTGTATCTATTAATACTAAGCTATGTATCTTTCAGGTGTCCTTGTAATTTAGTGTTCTTTTTCTTTTTGCTTTATTTGCAGTTTATTTAATATTTGAAAATACTTTTTGTATCAATTAGCAAATTAGCAATTTATCTGGGCGGAAAAACCCCATCTTAGTTACTGAGTTACAAAGTGAATTGTTCTGCAGCTGCAAAATCAAGTGCCTCAGCTGAGTTAATGCTTTTCATTTCTTTTGCATGTGTCAGCATTAATGGAGGCAAGCTTCTATGAAGCCTTGCGTGTGAAGATGGTGCTGAGCAGACTAGATTCAATTCTGTTATATTCAATTCTGTTAAATGCTTTTTGCATTTTTTTTTTTTTTTTTTGGAATAAGGCACAAAAGGAGACTTCGGGCTGAACTTCAAGCAAAAGTTAATGCTATTCTCTTTTGGGTTCAACCACCCACTTTGCTTAAGGTCACTAGTTGAGGCTAATGCAGCTCAGAGGGGCTGCAGTAAACTTGGCATCTCCTTGATTAGGCTCCCTGCTGATCTAATACACATACTAGCTCACTTGCCAAGTCAAATAACACATTTAGTGAATTGGAAATAAGATTTAAGTGGGCCAGCACAATGCGGCTTGCCCTCTCATCTTTTTACCGAATCCTTCTCTTTGTATGCAAGGCTGTGAAAACTGCTCTTGTTAGAGGACTTAATCTTCATTTTTTTCCTGTAGATTATTTGGAAACAGGTCAATTGAATGTTGGAGCTGCTAACTCCTCCCACTAAAGAAAGAATCCGCTTGTGGCATACTGATTGCATCATTTAAATGAAAGGCTCCTATTATTACAGATAAAATACTATAATATAAGGATCTGTTAGAATTAATAAAAAAAATCCTGATATTAAATGCAGTCCTTTTTTAACACTGTGTTTATTTCTTTGTCTTATACATTCTTTTCTAAAGCGTGCTTTGTATTAACTACTGGTGAGTAATAGGAGGGGATGATCACATCAGTATATATTCATCTCCCGTGGCTGTTCTGCTGCAGTTAATTCTTAAATACAGTAGGTTATAATAGGGTGACATTTCTATAGTGCCTTTCATAAGAGCAATCTAAAGCATGTCATATAATGTTTGACTTTGAACTATTCAGTTTCTTAGTGACACAAATCTCAGGGTAAATTTATGCCTTCGTGGTTTGTTTCCTTAAAAAATATGAGTCATTGTATTTGTTATAGTTTGAAATTTATCATAGATTCACCATAGATTATCAAGTTATCCATGCCATAATAATCTGTAACTGTCCTTATCTGTGTGTTAGATGTGCAGGGTTATGATGTGTGTGGACTTTTTACGATCTACTTATCTCTTCTGGTCATATAGATTTATGTGTATCTCTTTTCTGACTAAATCTGAAAGCAGAGCTTGCATTCTGAAGAAATAAAACATATCTATGTAAAATCCAAGTACTATTCCCTGACATCTAAAAGTTAGAGAAAAATGATCATAATACCCTCCACCAAAATAAAGAGATACTCAATTTCAATGGCCATTTTTACAAAATAAAATGTTCAATGTGTGAAATGTATAATGTTCCCTGAGATTAAGTATCCCCAGCATGATTTTTGGAGTTACAATAAATAGACTATTTCAAAGGACAGTGTTTGATTATCTAAAATTTACATATTTGCAACAGTTGTTTCTGATTGGAAAGGATTTATTTACTTACCCAAAGCAAATAGCTTTTCTAGGAAACGTGAAATAGGTTATACTGTTTGTACTGTGTTTAGTCATTACATTTCACTCCTCAGAATGAGTACCAGATCTCTGTACTCTGTAATGAATTTCCTCACAGTTTGTAAAACAATGCTAGTAATAATAATAAAGAATTGATCAATTTAATATTCTAATCTGGACTTCAGTTTGAGGTTGTTGTGCCATCCAAAAACACTTTGTAAATTCTAGAGAACTACACAAATGTGAGGTCATCGCTATATTTGTCATCTCGTCCACTATATTTTACCCTTTTCTTTTACCTGTTTTGGACATCAGTAATGTTAAAACTCATCTCTAATTAAAAAAGCAGAAAAATTGAAAATATTACAAATCGTAAAATTATGACTAAACATGAAATTATTATGAAAAATTGCAGACTCCTAAAATAGTCTGAGTTTTGTTTTTTGTATTGTTAGGAATTATATCTTTTTTTTTTTTTTTTTTGATGCCTTAGCTACAGATAGGTGGCATCTAACCTCAAGGTAAGGTGTTACTGCAGTAGTAAGGCATTTTTACCTCACTACGGTTTGTCAGTAGAGAAAATATTTGTGGCATATTGATGTTCTACTGGTTAGAAAATATGTTTCTCCAAGCTCATGGTTTTTATTCTGTGTTCCTGTAACTACTTAGAGCAACTTTGGGACATTAATACATCAGTAACAAACACAAATATGTGATTAATGGCTTCAAAGTACCTGTCACAACTACCCTTTTTGATTATCTTTATATCTTCTGTTAATGTTCAGAGATGTTCAAAAGGTAGATTACATTTTACACTTGTACACTGAGAATGTTTGGAAGACATAATTGTGAATGAAAAAATTATTTAAAAGACAGAAAATTTTATGTTTTGAGAAGAAATGACAATTAGTATTTTAGCCATTTCTTTCTCAATAACAAATGTATGCCAAAATACCACCTGTTTAGTTCATAGCATCCAAGCAAAACTATTTTTATTAGCTATATTAGACATATTTTTCCTTACAGTTTCTTCAGTTTTTTGAGGTAATTACCATAATGTAAGTACAAATAAAAACATAATGTTATGATAAACTTAGGGGATAAAAGTGTATCTTAAAATTTTATTTACATTTGTTGCCATTTCAGACAAACAACTGAAAACTTACCCTCCCTTTTAAATTAATAAACTTAGAACAATATTAAACCTAAATTTAATTCCTCACAGTCTTCCTTTTGTCCATTCCTAAGAACAACTTTCTTGGTTATAGATTGGAAAGGGGTATCTCAGTTTTACATAGCTGTATAACTTTTTATTCTCCCCAGGGGCAAAGAATGAAGTCCTATTTCATAATTACATATCTATGGTATTGTGTGTAAGGGAATGATATCAGGAGATGGTATGTGACCTACATGTTCCTACAAAGAGCATGACCCAATAAGGGTACATGTATTTTTAAATGGTTATGCGTTTCTAGTAGCAAAAGAGCCAGAACCTAGAATTGCAATCTCTCAATTGCAAATTCATAAGAGCAATTGGGAATTCCCTGCTACTACTCCCACCCTTAACCAACTAGTATATGCAAGCATAACAAGAAATTACTAAAGATAGTGCTGTACAATATATGTAGATAACTAGGAAAAATGGTAGCCCCCTACCAACCATCAATACAGTTACTAACAATCTAGAAGAAAATGTGCTATTAAAAATAGGTACTGAATCATAGGGTTAATTATTAAGTATTCTAGCTATGATAATATAATTCATTCAATTTACATAAAGTGAAAAGTGATAATGGTAAAATTCTTACGTCTGGAGTAACTTTACAGCTCTATAACTGACTGTTTTGATGACCTTGAAAGTTACATAGAATAAAAATGTATGCAAAAATACTTTAAAGTAATTCTTTTATCTTCCCATTAAGTTGATGATACAGAATGTATTTTGATAAATATAAAATTCATTTTTCACATTTAACTGATTTATTGTATCTCAAATTTGGCAAATGGGCATTTTCTTAAGTACGGAAATGTTTTATTTTTATTGTAAAGATTTGCTTTTATTTCAAATGCATGAGTGAGTGACAAACTTTAGAGTCTAATAACGAAAAACAGCGTGTAAAAAATAGTTATAGCATTTTTTAAAGAAATAGATTAAAATTTATTTATAAAGATTGAAAAAAGTTAAATATTGTTTCAAATTTTACTTTCATTTTATTAACTTCTGTGAATGCTATTATGATTTAGACACTAAAGTTTTTCTCACATTAAGTTATTCAGGTAAACATATCTAGAGCAAAAATTGCTTGACTATAGGGAGCGGGTCTTATTTATTTATTTTTTTTAAACTACACTTATCTATAGTAAGTGTCTAGTCTCTAGTAGATCCTCAATAAGTACCGTTGATAGGATGGAATAAAAGTGCCATAATTAGATACATGCAGTTTGCTTTAAAACTGTTTACAATTATACACTTGGAAGAAGAAGAAGCAGCACAAAGATAATTGAACTGAACCTTATACTTGGAAATAAAAGCCCATCAAATAATCAGATTGGTTAAAGAAATTGTTTATAGTCATCTTAGTTTAAAATTAAAACAAACCTTTTTCATTAATAATTGTTAAAATAGACTGAATATATTTTTAACAAAACCATTGCATATTTTAGTTACACATGGAAAACTTCTGTCCAAAAAGTTTTGCTGTTTGAGAAGTAAAATTACTTCTTAAAACCCAGAACTGAGAAATACATATCATGCGTAAAGAGTATTAAATCAAAATAATAACCCACAAACAATATTCTGTGCAGCAAATAATCATTTTTTGTCTACTTCTATAACAGAGAACTCCTGAAAGTTCTCTCTTTTCAGGAGAACCCAGGGTGTTTATTTATCAAGCCTTCTAAGAAAGGAAGTCACAGGGATGTTGTGTTTCTGTTTCAGAATATCAGAATAGAGAATTAAGCATGCTTCCTTTTGCATTCAATTACACTTCTGAAATGAACCTTGACATTTAAAAATTTTCTAACTACTCAGAAATCAGTTTGAAGTGCACATCTTCCATCACTCCCAATATCCAATTTTACTATGATCTATTTTATGGAAGATGATGTCAAAAATCCTTATTGTATTGATAGGTCTACTTTAAGACAAACTATATACAACGTTCATTTTTTCTCAAACAGCACAACTAGCTAAAACATGGTAATAGCTAAAATGAATATGGCATAGACAGCGATAGAATTATAAATCTTTCTATGCAAAGGAATGACCTTCTTTACTCACTAATGGAAATATTTTATGGGATAACACTTTACCCTATTATAAATACACTTATTTCGTTCCTCCTCCATCTATTCATATATGGGTAGTACACATGTTATCCGCAATATGAACTCTTTTCAATTTATAACACTGTAAAAATGTTCCTGCATTTCTTATTATCTGAGTTGATGGACTAATTAGAAACAGTCAAGGTTATATCTAGGTGTGCCAATAAAAAATGTTTCTAATTGGCCCTGAGACTGAAGATAATTCAATTACAAATCTTTTCCATTTGATTCATTCTTTTCTTCCTTAGAAAGGATTATGTTGATGGGATTCAGGTAATGGAACTTGGTGGCTTAGGAGAAGCATTAAAACATCCTTCCAGCTTTCAACTAATGTGATTAAGTTTTATGAAGTTTGTTTTTCTTCTTAAAATCTTACTGAGGTCAAGTGCTCATGTGATTCCCTTAGAGCAGGGTTGAGAAGTTGGGTGAGTTGAAGAGGTGTTACTAATCTCCTAAAATGTGCTCATTAAAGTTCTAAAAAGATTGAAATACTCATTTCCCCATATCACAATTCCTAAGTTTATAAATAAAAATACATAATTCTTCTCAATTAAGTCTTCCTTACAGACCTTGGACTGAAACACTTCTGTATAATACCCACAGAGTACATGCGTAGGGTGGTTAATGAGCAAAAGATGATTTAAAAAAAAAAACCTTACTTTAAATCTAGGTCAAAATAATCTGTGTGTTGTCAACAACCTAAACTTTTTATCTAGTTATTTACTGAGCCCACAAAAACAAAACGTGTTATTTTCTCTTTCTTCTAAAGAAAGGCAAGCGGCAAATACTTAACATTATATTTAATTTCACACTGGCATTTAAAATTTGACAAAGATATTAAGCAATCTACAGTGTCCAGTGTTTTCATTTTTGTGTGCAAAGAGCTCGAATTGCATGGTATCTTCTTTCCCCTTGAAAGATGAAAAAACAATGTGATAGGTTACAACTGGAACATTTTAAGATTTAGTATCCAGAAATTAAATGTATCATGAAACGATAGGTGGAGTTTAATGTACACCCTATCAGTGTGGGTCAGTGACCTGGAACATTTTCAGGATTAGTATGAATAGAAAATATTCCCTTCTATTCTCTCTCCATACAGGAATCTATTTTAGTATCTCTCCCAGTAGGTCAAAGCCTCTTTCCAGTGATTCTAAATAGGAAAGAATTTCAGAAATCAAATTATATTAATGAAAAACTTGATACCAAAAGTTACAAGAAATGTGTTATATTGGCATATAAACATTTGTATATAAATATATCTCTATACATATTAATAATATGTGCCATATCATTTAAGAATCTATGGTTATGCTTACACATATTATTTTCCAAAATTAGTAGATTTTTTTAAAAGACAAAAACAATAGCCTGTAGCTGGATGTATTTGTAAAATTCTTAACCGAGACATATGTTGTAGATAAATCTGAAAGCAAGTATGGATACATTCCATGACAAGTATTTAAGTTCTGGCAGTATTTATAGGAATGTTCAGTCTTCTGATTTATATTACACATACTTTGTATATGATCACTAGAAATTTTATTAAACCAATCATTTCTGGGGCTTGATAATTACCTTTGAGTGAAAGAAGGTACATGTCTCAGTGGAATCTCTCTCTTGCCTTAGAGGAAATATTAATTGGAGTCAATTTTCGATTAGATAAAAAATGTTGTGAAATTTTCTCATCTTAAAATCCCTTATCCCTATAATGCAGAACATTCTAATGGTTTGCCACCATGAGGCAACACATTAACTATCTCAGTGTGGCATCAGCCTGCAAAGTTTGTAAACAGCTTGGTAAAATAAGAATTTTTATTACATGATTTAGAAGTTGCAATTTTCTAGTTCTTTAAATTCCAAAAATAAAATAAAAGTTATTTTTCTGTTAACTTTGAGGAGATTTTCAATGATTGATTCATTTATAATGCTAGTTTTTCAACTTCCAATGATACTTGTAGGAAAAGTAACGATTACTATAACTTCGACTTTGATCTTCCTTAGATTATGACATATTTAATGCTTTTGTCAAAATGTTACAGTACCTCATTAGCAAAGATAACCATGGAATACACAGGAAGAAGAACTAATAGTTAATATTTTTAAGTGACATAAACTACCTAAATATTTAACAAAATTAGTGATTTTTAGACATCAGTAATGATAAGCCCAATTCCTGACTCAATGTCTATCATATTTTATGAAATAACTGAGCTCCTTGTTTCTTCAAATACAAACAAAAAAAACCTTCCTCAGTATTTACATAATTTAAGCAAAAGCCTATAGCGGATAAGGGAGATATAGTTCTCACTGACATCTGCTTTGGAATTGGGCGCTGTATGGTTGATGCCCTGGAGGATTGTCCAGCCTGCTGTAATTGACATATAACTGACCATTTGACCATGCCTGTGTTTGCTTTAGGTTTCATACTAGTCTTGCGGTTTTTGCTCTGCAAAGCTGTAGAACAGCTGCTTTTCAAAAGAACATATGCTAAGGACATGGTAACTAAGTTCAGCCTTCACCAAAAACTTGAGGAGTTCTTTGAGAAAAATACGCCAATGACAGTATGAATTTTGGAATCACCTCTGGAATCTTCAGTGTCATGTGGATCAAAGAGTTCAGTGCATGGATGTTTAACTTAGCTTTTTATTTTCTCCAGCAGAAAATCTATATGTTTTCAATGTTGCTGGTGCTAGAGGAAAAAGCAAACTTGAATGTAATATCTTCACTGTCATACATAACATAAGAAAAAAAATTCGTATCATTTTCTGGGGCATGTATTTTGCATTCGTCTCTTTGATTTTGACAATCTATCTTTTAAGATTCTTTGTTTGTTTGGTGATATTTGCACTTTAGTAACGTAAGTGGGGAAGAACACACTGCCGTAGGGAATGGTCCTGGAATAAATGTCGCTGGAGTTCCTGAATTGTGCTTCTTAGTACTAATTTTATTACTCACGATGATGGTGTCTTTTGTACACATAAATCATTACTTTGACATTGTTGTTAAGTGAGGAAGGTTGAAATTAAAAGGAATCATGGATTTCCTACAGTAAACTCTTAGAATCTCTTCTCCACTTATTGGATTTTGTTTTTTTTTGTTTGCAGAGTCTGTCACTGTTGACAGATTTACCTCCTCATCTCATTGACTAGCTGAGTACCTTTTCATAAACAATGTATTCTATTCCCAGTAGTATGCTCTCAGACATATAGTAGGTCATTGGACAAATGATTTATTTGAAGCTAATATCTAGGAGTAATTTTCTGATTGTAACTGAATGTTATTTTGCACTAACAAGTCAAATAATCTTGTCATGCCCAGCACGGTGGCTCACATCTGTAATCTCAGCCCTTTGGGAGACTGAGGCGGGCGGATCACCTGAGGTCAGGAGTTCAACACCAGTCTGATCAACATGGAGAAACTCATTTCTACTAAAAGTACAAAATTAGCTGGGCGTGGTGGCACACACCTATAATCCCAGCTACTCAGGTGGCTGAGGCAGGAGAATCACTTGAACCTGGGAGGCGGAGGTTGTGGCAAGCTGAGATCGCACCATTGCACTCCAGCCTGGGCAACAAGACTAAAAACTCCATCTCAAAAAAAAAAAAAAAAAAAAAAAAATCGGATCAATGCCATTTTTCCTTGCCGTGTGAGATATTAAGTATGGAAACATGAAGGCAGGTGGACTGTATGCAAATACTGAGACAGGAGCTATAATGAATATTCACTGTAATACAAATGACCTGGATGCTGTCTCTATATGGGAATTCCTTCGCAAGCTTTCTTGGGAAATTTATATGTTTTTCAAACCTTGAATCCTGAGAATTATCAAATGAGAAACATTTAAAAATTAAAATAAGTATTATAATTATCTGTGAGAATTAAAGCTTAAATATCATCACAGAGATGTTATTGGTTTGAAGGAATCCATTGACATCAAGTTAAAAGCAAAAGCGAGACACCTTGACAGTCAGTCAAAAGTTAAAGTCGATATTTCCTGGAACCAGGACAAGAACACACAGGCAAGAAGAGGTCACAATCTAATTAGTCAATCTTGCTTGTGGTTATTGCCATGATAAAAATGTTCATGGGCTGTTGGCTGCTTACAATAAGTCATTTTTAAAATATAAATAAATATTAATAAGTTAATACATATCATATACTTTATGCAAATACTATGAATACTGTTCCAAGAAGCAATTTGACTTGAAAGTAAAAAAAATCATTAAATTGAAATCTACACCTGTACTGCTGTTAACCTTGATAGGAGATACAAACGTTTAATTTTTAAAAATACTACCTGATGTGGTTCAGCTCTTTGCCCTCACCCAAATCTCATCTTGAATTGTAGCTCCCATGATCCCCATATGTTGTGGGAAGGACTCGGTGAGAGGTAATTGAATCATGGGTTCGGTTTCTTCCCATGCTGTTCTCATGACAGTGAATAAGTTTCATGAGATCTGATGGTTTTATAAAGAGCAGTTCCCCTGCACATGTTCTCTTGCCTGTCACATATAAGAGGTGACTTGGCTCCTCCTTTGTCTTCCGCCATGACTGTGAGGCCTCCCCAGCCATGTGGAACTGTGAGTTCATTAAACCTCTTTGTCTTTATAAATTACCCAGTCTTGGGTATGTCTTTATTAGCAGCGTGAGAGCAGACTAATATACTACCCAATAATGCACACTGATAATTTTCAGTGTTTCAGTATTTGCTATAGGTTTTGTTTCTTAGAAATATTTTAACAAAATAAAAACAAAGAAAAGAAGATAAGAATGGTATAGAATCTCCAAGGTGAAATCCAAAACTGATTTAAAATCTAAGTTGGTAAAAGTATATTTATTTTAATACTAAAATCAAATCAGAGCATGTTTTCATTATTTAAAAAAGAGATTATATTAAATAACATGTATCCTAACGCTCTAGTTGTAAACGCTTTTGGAAGCACTTATAACAGTTTGATCAATGTCAATAACAAAATACAAAATATTTCTACATCTAGAATATTTATCATGTAACAAATATTAAGACTTTTAGGTAGGAAAATAAGTACTTGTGTGTTTTACTTACACTTTGTGTGTTTCAAAATTACTTTTAAGTATTATAACTTAGAAATAATAAATATTTGGATTATTTTCAATGTTTTAAATAATTTTTATTTGGCATTGATTTTACATTAATATTTCCTTCTTTATTCTTACCTATTATCAAAAACCTGTTGCATATATATATATAATTTTAACATTATTGGAATATCTAAACTTGTCACTACATAGTGATATATAATAATAAAATGTGCATTTATTATTCATTGCTTCTTTTTATTAAAAACTTCTACAACTTCTAGTATACTTTTGGCATGTAAAAAGGTTTAACTATTATTTTATTCAACCATTAGTACTTAGAAACATGTAAAAAAAAAGTGTTATGGAAAACAAAGAATAACTCATGATCTCATGATTCCCAATAATTTTTAAGAATTCCTATTTCTTGTTCCCAAATACTAAAGGTTAATATTAGTTGGAAATTAGAAACACTAGGCCTGGAGGAGTTCCAGAATTTTGTTTGTGACCTTGTCATGTTCTTTAAGGTAAAACATAACTCAAAGCCGTTGCTAGTCAAACAAGGCCAGAGGCTGTGCACAGTGACCATAGGTGATTCTTTCTGCTCTCTAGTTGTAAGGCTCTGAGTGTACAAGTTGGTTTCCAGTTTAATTCTGCTTTAAGATACTTCCTTCAGTTACCTTTGTGAGTGACTCCTCTTTACTTCAGTCATGTATTTATTTATGATTGGTGTACTGTTTGATGTGACCTGTGAAAATATTTCAATTTAATGATAGCCATGACTATCTATTGGGTTTTCTGGTTACAGAGAAGCAAACAATGTAAGGTTGTAATCCAAAGTTGCATGACATTTATGTAAATGTATACTTTCATGTTATTATTCATACAGGCTTCAGTCCCACTTCACATAGAAAATAATTATGAGGGGTTGAAAATTTCTCACTAAGGGTTTCTAGATCTACTATTTTAAAGAACTGTTTGCAAAATTGCCTATTTCATTAAATGAAAGGGATTTACTATCATCTTGGAAATTTTAAAGCTCCCAAAATGTGTACTTCAATCAGACAAGGCAATGGAGTAACCATTTCGTAATAGACCATTTGATAGTACATTTCTAATTCTTAATTTAATATGTCTTTAACTGCAAAATTTGGCTAGTTTGTCTAGTTTACTTCAAAGAATCGATCTCCAATTGGACTCTTTTTACTTGCATCACAAAATATTAAATAATATCTCTAGGACAATTTTAATCATGATCTAATGACTTTATGGGAGAGTTAAACCTACTTAACAATTTTGAGAAAATTACACAAGACAATGTATCTGCTTTATATTTCTCATACATTCTCTTATTCCAAAACATGTGTTTGGATTTGAATAAAATAATGCATATTAAAGTTCTTTATAATCCATAAACTTTACATCACAACAAATGCACTATGATAGCTTTTTCAAGTTGGAATGTGTTCCCCTTGTGTTAAGATTGGGATTTTCTGGCATTTCAACTTGAAAAATTTGAGATTTCACTGTATTCCTGGCTCACAACTTCCACTCCTCATCTCACCCCACTGCCCCCAAAAGCAAAACCAAAAACTAGTTATGTTGTGTTATCAGTTTTAAAATTAATATTCTTGACCATTTTCTAGACAAAAAATGCCCATTCCAAAATGGGCCCGTCTTTGGAAAGGCGCACTCCAAAATGGAGAGAATTGAGCATGGAAAGGAAATCTGGAGACCTGTGCAATTCTAGATTCTACCGTGCTTTACCTTTTTTTTTTTTTTTTTTTTTTTTGAGACGGAGTCTCGCTCTGTCGCCCAGGCTGGAGTGCACTGGCCGGATCTCAGCTCACTGCAAGCTCCGCCTCCCGGGTTCACGCCATTCTCCTGCCTCAGCCTCCTGAGTAGCTGGGACTACAGGCGCCCACCACCTCGCCCGGCTAGTTTTTTTGTATTGTTTTAGTATAGACGGGGTTTCACCGTGTTAGCCAGGATGGTCTCGATCTCCCGACCTCGTGATCCGCCCGTCTCGGCCTCCCAAAGTGCTGGGATTACAGGCTTGAGCCACCGCGCCCGGCCGTGCTTTACCTCTTAATGGGTGTATGTTACTTCATCTATGCAAGAAGAGAGAGGAAAGATCTGTCAGATATTACTAGACAAGAAGCAATGCCAATGTAAATGGCTTTAAAGTAATTCCAAGTTAAGGAATGCCTACATTGCTTTGATAAGTATATTCCAAATCAATATTTAAATTTAAATCTAAATAATAATTCAAAGCATACTTCTAAATAGAAAAAGCATCACTGAGTAATTTATACAATAAGTGTGAAACACATCTTATATCTAAGCAAACTGTGGTTTTCTATGACCTAGTGGTGATAATCCAATTGCTACAGGATTAAATCACACAACTCTTACCATTATGTGTGTAATACTGCTCACATCAATGCATGGCTAGTCTTAGGCCAAACCGTCATGTATTAATTCAACTATCATCTTCCTACAAACTCAAAATGCCTACTCCATGTAATCTTTTCCGTGAACATGCCCTCTGTCTTTCAAAGCCTTCATCCATTCCGTTCCTCAATTACCTTATATTTGGGGTACCTATATAGATGCTTTTAGGCTCTAATAAGGGGTCATCTAGCAGATGGCAGAGAACTATTTAAACCAGAAAACTAATCAAACCCTCACGAAAAAACTTTCTCCAAACCAGGAGCTGGCAAGCTACATCCTGAGGATCAAACTTAACCTACCATCTATTTTTGTAAATAAGGTGGGTTTTGTTTTTTTTTTTGTAATATAGGTATGTTCACTTATTTACATATTGTCGATGGCTGCTTTAGAGATAATATGACCTGCAAAGCCTAAAATATTTATTCTCTAGTCCTTTACAAAGAACTTTTCAGATACTTATGTAAACCTACGTTTTCAAATGTTAGTGGACATTGGAATAAGATGAAGGGCTTAATAAAAGCAACTGGCATGTCCCAGCCACACAGTCTCTGATTAAGTAGATCTTGATCTAGGTTCAAGAAGTTACAGTGCTAACAAGTTTCCAGGTGAAGCTGACGCTGTTGATTAGGGGGCCGTGCTCTGAAAACAAGTGCTCTAAACTGTGAAGGTGCTCTAAACTGCTCTAAACTCCAGTCTCGTTAACAAGCTTTCGCAGAGGTATCTGGTATACTGGTATACAAGCCAGTAGGAGATCAGCTTTAAGAAGCAGATGCACATATTCTTGCTCTGAGCAGCATTTCTCTGCATTCAAGCATGAGTAAATAGCAATACTAAGAGAAACCTGAAATGCAAATTTTAAGAATTAAATGTTTTCCATTCAATGAATCTTTAGTTTTTTAAACTCATACTTAATTTACAATAAATGCAGTATTTTATACTGTACGTAATTTTAAAATTTATAACATGATTATACATGTTTTAGTACTAAACCCTTTGAGGTATGTATTTATCTATTTATTGATGGGAAAAGGAAGAAAATACAATTTGCCATGGTGAAGTTAAACTACTTTCCTAGTTATTTAATTGAGGACTCTAATTTGCGTCTTTTGACTTTGAGTCCAGCACTCTTTTAAATGAGATTATAAATGAGATTATTCTTTCTCTCAAAACAAATTGCCTTTATTTTTAAAACCAGGCTTACAAATATACAGGTGTGGCACTTTTCTTAAATATTACTACATGTGGGTTAAGATAGAGCTGGGCATTCCAACTTTAAGTGCTGAAGATATTAATATGCAACAAATATGAGTCTGGAACAAACTACTGCTCATGCAGAAAAAAAAAAGACGTCAAAATTTGAGTTTGTGGTGGTTGTGGTCAATGAAAATGTGGTTTCCTATACTATGATATACAGTTGTGACCAATGGTTTATCGTTATGATAGAAGCATCCTTTTGCTGGATATTCACCAAGAGTCATTAGGCAAAAGCAATTGTGGAAGTAGTGGTAAGATGCTCACCTTGGTTAATGATTTGGAAAAAAAGCTCTAGAGTTCTAAAAGTGGGTGCAGTATATCCGTTTCTTTTATTGACTTTGATGCACTACTGGAAATTGAAACCACTTCAAATGAATAAAAACCAGTCTACTAAAGCATAATGTAGAAAAAAAGGCTTGGGTGAGATTAATATTTAAAGTGTTCACAGCTGATAAGTAGTTTAAAATATAATAGTAGTAGATGGGTCTTAGCATCTTTCTTTAGTTTATTTTTTAGGTTACAAATGTTGGTCTTCATGACACTATCTTAAGATAATAAATGTGGAATAAAGTTACATTACGGATTCTCCCATTAATATATTTTTGATTCTTACAGATTTGTTAAGAGATCATCATAATAGTAGGGACTTTTGCCTTGTGATAGCTTTCAAGGAAGAATAAAGATAAGAGAAATTATATAATTTTTCTAAGCTTTACTTTGTAATGAAGTGAATAATTATAATAAACAACTCAGGGGAATAAATTATATTTATATTTTGAATTCTTATGTTGTATATATGTATTAGTTTTAGAAAAATACAAATTAAGGGATTCTTTGCTAGATTTATTTGTTCCTATTAGTACTTTTTATTTGCTTTAAGTACATGATAAAATTATACATTATTGTAATAATTTATTTAATATTGGAATATGAGTAAAGTCACAGGATCTAGTGGAAAATACCTTAAACAAGAAATCAGAAAACCTGGGCTCTCCTGGCTTTTCTGTTGTCTGAAAATGTAACCTTAGATATTATTTGATATCTGCAGTTTCCTTTTGCAACAAAATCCTGTGATTATGGGATATACTTCTATAAGCAAGTTAATTCTTTATGTGTTGAAATTACATTTGGAGCAATTTTCTAGGGTTGTCTTGTGGTTTATTGTTAATATAATGAGGTAACAGTTAACTTTCCACAGAGTAGCTCACAATTTTGCTACCAACTGCCTGAAGTTAACTTCATATTGTCAATGGGCAATATTTATGCAGAATTAGAACTGTGAACCTGATGTCACAGAAAGATCACTATACCAAGATATTCTTAAATATGCATAAAGGTACATTCCAAAGAGGCCATGTCATTAGCATAATGGAGACCATCAACAGTCACTTCGTGACCTCTATGATTCTAAAATTTACCACGGAACATTTAGAAATACACGACCTTTCAATCCTTCTTTGGGTTCCTTCTCTAGGTAATGGGCAGCTTTAGGCCTAGAGGCATTCAATTTTGAAGGCTGAACTGCAACTACATAAATATAATTGTTAATGAAATATGTCATTGCTTTCCTCTTTTAAAACCTAGAAACAGAAATTATTTTGTTTTGGCTTTTAAGTATTGATCACAGATGAAAAATTACTAATATATTAATTTTAAAGTTCATGTCATAAAGTATAGAAAATGATTTCTTATTTTTCTTCATTATTTTTATTTTATTCATATATTCTCTAAAAATTAATTAGAAAATATGCTTTGGTTTTGTTTTAAGCTTCAAATATACTCAAAGGTAGGCTGCTTGTATTCCTTGAAATATTCTATCTAACTTTGTGAAATCTTACATAAATATTAGAAGCCTCTGTATCGTAATGTCCACTTACAATATATTGTAACCTTAAGGAATTCACTTTTGTCTTATTCCTCTTGGGCTGCATATTTCTACTTCTGCCTCTTGTGGCTGTGTCCTCTCTGTGTTGCTCTGGCCCTAATGTGAGTCTGGGATGCCTTTCCTTTTACATCCCAGAGTAATCATAAGCACAGGCTAATGCATGTAGCAGAATTTTAATAAAGGCTTGACAGTAGAGAGAAGGATTTCCTTCAGCATAATAATTACTAAATAAAAAACTGGACAGCTCCGTATCTTTTGTAAACTGCATACCGGTGATCACATCTCATGGACCTGCCCCTCTTCTTCACATTCTCTCTCTTTTTCTCCCTCTTCCCAGACCTCTCCATTATTCTTGGACCTTTCTCACATTACTTCAGATGGTCAAGATTTATGTTAAGGATTGACAGAGAGAAAAGAAATAATGAAAACTGCTTCAGCACTTTATCAGGCTTTATGAAGAACTGCAACATCATTCAGGTAATTGGCAGCTCAATTGGGCAAACTCTCAGGACTGGGGCTCCACTGAACCCTACTCTGGGAAGGTGAACATACCAGCCACTCACCTACTCTCAATACTTCCTTCTCCATGGCCCAGTTCAGCTCCTATTCTTCTACCAACTGGTCTCTCCATTTTCTTTTCTAGCTCTTGACTTCTACCTCATGGCTTCTTCTTCCTCACTTCTCTAAAGAGTTTTCTTTTTAAAATTTCTACTCCCACTCTGTGAATCTCAGTTTTATACTCCCATGAAAGAAAGGTCTTATTAACTCAATCATTTATAATGATGTATGGTAGATTTTTTTTTTTTATGGTTACTTGATATGCTTTTTTCTCCCTCATGTCTGGCACTTGGGCTGCATTTGGATGAGATCCGATACTAGGCCCATTCAGTGACATAGCCACATGATACAAAATGTTACAGTGTGTGCACATGCCTTTGGATGTTTGGCTAAAGAGGCAGCGACTGAGATGTTACTCAACACTTTATGGCTGTTTTTCTACTGGAAGGTGTTATTGGATTTCAATCATATGTCAGCTTAACATACATAGATTTAGACTCTTCACTCTAAAACCGCTAATACTTAGAAGAAATTATACATTCATAAGATGTGATCCTTTTTCATTTTTGAGGAGATAATTTAAACGTTTTATGATTTTGCAAGTAGCAGCATAAGAGATTTTTATACAAATTTACTAACTGTATAATTTGCTATATTTCAGCATACAGTTACTTATTCCTTCCTTAATATCATTTTCAAAGGCATTGTTTTAGAGTTGTCTTTAGGAAAATAGTTTGTTGTATACAAAGTGGTCTTAGAAAAGATGAGCTAAGATTTTAAGACAATGATTTAACTAGCAAAGTCTCATAAATAAAAATATTGATCCTCACATTTAGAATAAGTAGTAAGAAAAATTAAGGGATGAATGATATGTATGTGTATTATAATGCCTATAAGTCTCAAAATAGAGCTTTCAAAAAAATTTGTATGAAAATGCAGTAAGTGTAAATATATCACTATAAACTTTTGAGTAAACCAAACAACAGACAATAAATCAGTTAGATGATGATGTAACCAAACCAAAAAGGTTTATAGTTAAAAAGTAAAAAAAGAAAAAAAAAAAACCATTTGCCAGAAACCATGTCTAATTTGAAAGAATTGATGATTCACTGACAGCAAAACATCTTTGCAGAGAATTACAGGAATCCCAGAGCCATCTATACATGCAAATTCACAGTATAAGCTTTGCAGTTTTGCCATGTGCCATAGGCAGCTACACTTAGTAGAATTCAGAATTAACTTCCCAGAAGACTCCATAATTAGACTATTTTTACTTATAAGTATCCAATTTTTATAATTTTGGAGTAATTTATCCAGTAGGTTAGTAGGAAGTAGCCTTGAGTCATATTTAGGAATGAAAAGCTAAGGCCCACTAATTGAAGAAATTCTTGCATTTTCTGGTGAACATGGAGTCCACAAATAGGATCCTCATGGCTCAGCAATGAACGGCAGGCTTGAGACTTTCATCTCTAGGTAAACTTTATTAGATCAAGAATGCCTCCCTACAGGACTTCTAATTATGTAAGCATGTAGTTTTTTGAAATTGAATACGTTAAGGAATAAACATAGAGAGATTTCTATTTAACTTCAAGCTAATATAATCAATTTTTTAAAAATTTTTTACAATTTTAAAATTTCTGATTTTTTTCACTGCCTTAACAGTCCTATAAACAATGTGATTTTTTTTTTCCAGCTGTAAAGAACATAGTTTACACAATAAAGTGTATTTTTTGTTTCTTTCCTGACTCCCCCTTCCCATTTCGAAAGCCAGGCAAAGAATATAACCGTAAGAATTTAATTGATAAAAACCCATGCCAAAAGTCATTTTAGCAAGAAGAGGGAGATGATTTGACACTAACACCGAAACTAAAAGTCTGGTGAAGCATATTTTTTAAAGATCACTTACAAAGGAAAAGGAAGTAAATTCACTTGGGAATGTGGTTCAAAAATGTTGCCAACTGCATCTGGTGATCTTTTACCAAATTCCTCCTATACTATAAAAAAATCACTTGCAATTGATCATGGTCAGTTGTTTAGAAATGTTCCCTTGATTCCTGAGTTATCCTTGGAAACTTACTCTTGAACAGATTGCTTGTTCTACTGACCAGACTTTATGCTTTTCATACTACATTTAATCCCAAAGAAATACCTTTTATCCTCATTTACTTCCTTATAATACAGCTTTTCATCAGCCAGTATGAAAGGTATTTTCCTGGTCCTTCACTTGAATGTGGGTTTAGTATCAGAAGGGAAAAGTACTTTGTGTTTTTCATAATGTGTGCCTCATTTGTCACACGTAGAGATGATAATTCACTCTTTATTTCTCCAATTGGGGACTTTAAAAGTCAGGATTATGCTTTGTCTCGTTGTTCCTTTGTTTCCTGGAATTCTTAAGCACCTCTAGAAGAAAATTGGGTCGCTTGTTAGATTGAGTTGAAGAGCCTTAGGGATCCATTTTTCAAGGAGGTCTATTGGGTCTGCCTCTTCCAACCCTTCAGGCAGTCCAGTAATTCTGACATTCTAGTTTAAGGCAGTTTCTTAAAACTATTCTCTCTCTCATAGCACTGTATATCTCTCATTTCAAACTACTGCTTTACCATTAGATTAAATTTAAGTGTCTGGGAGCACTATTTGGTATTCTACATTTGTTGCTTTAAAATCAAGGCTTACTGCTTCTTAATTTTAATTTTAAAAAGAAAAGGAAATGAAACAAACATCAGAATAAAAACCAGCAAATGTCACAGAACTCATAAGCAATATATTTTTATTATCTCCAAAGATGTGATCTTTTCTAGAGAAGATCCTTGAAAATATTTGACAATGGTGCATTTCTGTCCTTGCCCCTTACACTTGGCTCCTATAGTCTGGAATTACTCACTTACCAAATATTTCCCTTAAATACTAGTATTCATAAACATTTTTTTGACAGAATAAATTATACATTATTCATTTGGCCTTTGAGCCTTTCAGGCTCCATATTCAGTAGAAATACTTAGGGTTGCATTAATGTGCTATAATAGATACATCTTTTGGTTGGCTCCACCTCTTCTCCTCTTTCACCTCCATTTGCAATTTTTAGATAGATGGTCATAAAGGTCAATTTTCCCAACCATAAGAATCTTTGCTTTATTACCTTTTCTTAAAGAATGTATTATCATGATATATTTTTACTTATATGGATTTTTTGCGTTAATTAATCTACTTCAAAATAAGGTTATTTTACCTGACAATATAAATGTGCTTTAATTACCTGAACAGAACTATAGTCAGATCTTTGAATCACTATGGATTAAAACGTCATTTCACAGCCAAACAGAAACATGTTCCCAATCACTGCTCTTGAATTATTGTTATGTAGCTTGAGGCTTGTATTAAAAATCACTGAATAATTGCAATCAGATTATTATAATCAAGTACAGGAACAGTAATTACAGGTTACAGTCACTTTAAGCTGCCCTGGAAGTCCTATATTCTGATCATATGCATATTAAAAGTTTATGTTAGTGATAAAATTAATGAACAGGATTGTAAGCACTTGTCTGTAGGAAAGATGCCACATATCTTACTGTATAGGGAGTTATGCTTTCACATCAAGGACAACTGTGTGTCTACATTAATTTTTGTTTTTCTTAGGTTAGATTATAGAGAAAATAAATCAAATCCAGTTTTTCCAATGTCAGAATGGTTGTTCTAGCATCCAACTTTAATACATTTATCACATTTTCTTATGGTGATTATTATTTTGAACTCATTATTCATTTTATTGGTTTAAAAATACAACAAATATGTGAATATTTTATGTGGAGAGAAATTGTGTTACCAATGAACTGTACATAATCTATTAAGTCATCAGTAAAAGGGAGAGATGTTTCTTTTTTTTTTTTTTTAATTCCTTGAGATTAAAACCAGGAAAGAGGAAAAAGAAAAACAATAATCTTTGTAAAATCAGGTTATCTTGTTTTGAAGAGACATAAAATGAAAAGGCATTCTGCATTTGCTGAAGTAGTGTATTAAAGACAACATATTCTGATGAAAAGACCAACCCTATTTTAACTTCAATAACCTTGTTCTTTGATTCAAACAATGAATATGGTGTGAGAGATATGAATTGTATTTTGATGGTTGGATTCTAAAATTAGAACTTGAAACCAAAAGGAGCCGTAGAGCCCTAGGGGTCCAATCACAGGGAAATGGCTCCTGCACACATGTGCCAGCCACTGAATCATTTTATTACACTTTATGATTCACAGCAGAAACAGAGACAAGACTGTACATACAACCACAGAATGTAAGCAGAAAATACAGAGTATGTGATTGGGCAGGGAAGTTAGGGGGGAAGACATGAAAAGGGCAAATGCGTTAGGTGTCTTCCAAGGAATTTCACTCTGTTTCTTTATCCAGATGTATTCCTGAGGATAACTGTATAACACCAAATGAGAATAAATAGGAAATGACATTTTTTATGGGCAAGATAGTCCCACAGACAAGGAGAAGAATTCTGTGCCAGGTTCACAGACTTTCTACACTCTGACAGACAACATAAGCCAGATAAAAGGCCAACCAAACACCCAGATGCTGTTGCTGTAAAATTACATACTGGAACTCAGCATCTGGGTTTCATGGCTGCCAAGTTCACCCCATGGGTGCCCATGGTGCTTGGCTCAGATACTGGGCCAGACAGGATGGGGGTGGACATCATGGAACAAGCGAATTGCCACAATGAACAAGAAGAAGATAGAAAGCCAAGTACGTAATAAAATAGCATGAACCTGCCAATATGGTTTCAAATGCATGAAACCACATTTTTGTGTTCCAAACATAATGCTGAGTGCTAGTTTTTCCTCTTTGGGGTAGAGATGATTTAAGAGCCATTAATGGTAAGCTTGTGGTTACACTCTCTTACTGCGTGAAAGATGTCAGTCATAAAAGAAATTATAGTTATAATTAGAGAATGGATTGCAATGTCCTACCTTTACATCCAGTTAAAAATAGCTAGGAGGATAGCTAAACAGAATGTAGAGAAGCATTTGGTATAGGAAGCCTATATCGATAGGGTAAAAATACAGTAGGTCAATATATAAAACAGCATGAAAAATCCAAGATGGCAACAGGGTAATGAAGTGAGTATTACAGCCTCCTCTGGTTTCACCTCAGGATCATAAAACCCTTTCAATTTATAGCAAACATGCATTTCACTGTAGATTAAGGAATCTGCAGCAATATAGAGACATTATGAGAAAATATGATGAAAATGTTCTTCCCAGGCTTATGAAGTTTGCTATATAGATTTTAACTAACAATCAAAGAATGTAAATAAGTGAATATTTTTCCAATCAATATATTTTTTTTCATTATATGTTCTTTTTTCTTCTCTGATTTAGTGTTTTGTTTTCTACCTTCAGAAATATCTTGGAAGTATTTTATATATTTATTTATTTTAAGACTACTTTTGGCCAAGAAAATATATTTTGATTCAGTTACAGCTCAGTAGGTAGGCTAGGACATCATGTTATCACATTTGTGTTTATAAATATTCTATCTTTAGGGAACTAAGCTATTATAAGTTAAAAATATGGAGCAATAAACAAGGAGTAATCGTGTATTTGCTTCTATATCTAATGGGGAAAAGGTTTTCATTAAACTTCTAATCATAATGGGCATTTTTGCATATTATTTGTTATTTATGATTTTCTGAAAGTTTTTCCTAAAATAATTATGTGCCTTTCCACTTCTACTTATTTTAAGGGGTTACATTTAAATAATTGCTTTTAAACAGATTCATGTCTCTGATTTTTTAAAGAAACTTTAAAAAACATTTGTTTGATTATGTGTAAAGAGAGGAACATAAACATATATTATGTAAAAGGTATGTTTATCTGTCCCACATTACTCAGCAACTATGTTTTTCCTTAACACCAGGAATTCAAAATATAATTTAAACAATACTGGCAAATTGAAACTCTTCTTATTTGATCCCACGCCTATCATACTGTATTGTAAGTGCTGACTTAGGCCAGTGGTACTCTACAAGGGAAATGATTATATATTTAATTTTCATCACTGTATTTCGACTGCTTAGCACCAAGCCACTGAGCTTGACACATAGTAGGAGCTCCATACATTTTGGATGAAAGAATAAATATATCAGTGAATCTTTTAAGGATAAGCACAATTACTTGTATCAATTTTTATGACATCTTATAGACCTCCTTGTATCTATTATTATTTACTAAAAACATGTATTCCCCAAAAGCAGCAGCTCTCGAACATTTCCATTTTAGGACCTGTCTATATTCTTTAAAAATATGGAGACTTGCAAAGAGCTTTTGCTTAGGTGAGTCATTTCTACCATTGGTTACCATATTAGAAATTAAAACAACTATTTTGAAAATATGTATTAATTTATTTTAAAACAAAAAGAAATCCATTAAAGCTTAGCAAAATAAGTTTATACAAATATTTATATTTTCCAAAACAAAAAAAAAATTGAGAAGAGTAGCATCACTTCATATTATTGCAAATCTTTTTTTATGTCTGGATTATAGAGGATAATTAAATTCTTAATCTGCTTCAACAGTTAATCTGTTACAATATGTTACTTTGGATAAAGCATAAGAAAACAACCTGGCCTCACATGGATATATATTTGGAAGAGGGAAGACCTTGTGAATCTCTAAAACGTTGTGAAAAATTCCATAGTTCCCCAAACTACACTTTGAGAATCACAGCCTTAGAGAATGTCTTTTCAAATCTCACTTAAATTGTCTTAACAACATTCCATTTAGTATTAAATGAATCAAAATTTAAAGATTAAGAGCTGAAAAGTTATTTTGTAAGAGTTATAAAGAATTAATTACTTTTGGTATAAAGTTATAGCCACAATGATAAGTGAGTGCTGTAAAACTCTGAAATGTCTTTGAATAATTATGTAGGCAAGTATTAAAACAGTTTGTGCGAATGATTGGCAGATATTCTAGGTCTTTGGAGTACCAACTGTAATCTAGTGCCTTCTTTACTGATATTGTGTGTGTGTGTTTTGTGGCAACTTTTGAGGACGTATTAGTGGAACTATTGCCTCCTTAGTCTTAGCAGTATCTCTAAGCACTTTTAATTTAAATGATCTCATAGTTTTTCTGTCCAGGGAAATGCATAAAGAAGTTGAGTAAGTAAGCTAAAGATGTTAAAACAATCGATGCACACACACATATATATATATATTTATGAAAGTTAAAAAATGGACTGTGATTTCTTTTATCATAAACACTTATTTTTAGGAATTTACTATATGTTTTAATTATATGTACATTTTCTCAAATATAAACATGGAACCAACAGCAATTTATAATCAACGATGCATAATTTCGTATTTGTTCACTTAACAATTATTGATTGAACATGTCTTAGGTATCAGACACTATAATAGGTTCTGAAGATAAAACAACAAGCAAGACAAACTACCAGGATTTATGAGGATTATATTCTAATGGAAAGAATCAAGTAATAAATAAATAATGAAATGCCACCAAAAGTAAATACCATTTAATACTCATTTGTTTGGCAAATGTTAAGAAGTCTTATGGAAATATTAGAGATGATAGGCCAACAAGATATCTTGAATATGGCTGGGAGAAGTGAAAGTTGGATGACCATTTGTTTTTGACTTGTAATTTGAACATAACCTATAACCCAGCAATTCTATTCATAGGTACATAACTCAAGAGAAACTTTTGCACATTTGCACCAGGAGATGCGTACAAAAGTGGACACGACAACACTGTTAATAATAGAAGATTGGAACCTACCATAGGTAGCAAATAGTAAAAGCGAATTTGGGATACTGATCCTATGGAATATTATGCAGTGCAGGAACCAAATAACTACAATAATAACATGCAACAACATGGAGAGATTGGACTTGAGCACAAGAAGTGGGCCTCAGAATATTTCATTCATCATAAAGACTTGTTATAAAGTTAAAAAATAATTTAAAAATCACTGAGCATGTGCATGTGTGTGTGTTCAAACAGAAGATAATATACACAGAGTTTAGGATGGTGTTTAGCTGTCTCTGAGGAAAGCAAGAGGATAGAAAGAGAAAGAACACATTAGTGGAGCTTATTTGTATTGTTTTAGATGTAGGGTTGGATATTGCATTCAGGGGTGTTCATTATGTTTTGATCAAATGATTGAATGAATGCATGAAAATGAGGATAATGCAAGGACCAAAGATGGTAGTATGTTAAGAACCAAGGATTATGATTAATCCAATTCCATGTTCCTGAGATGTGTGTGTGTGTGTGTGTGTGTGTGCGCACGCGTGTGTGTGTGTACACAAATGTATTTTTTTCAGGGAGTTATAAGTGTTACGTGTCACAAAGAAAAATAAAACAGGATGTAGAGATAGAAATGTGTTGGGTTTTCTTTCTTACTGGGTATTTATATGTGAACTTTTGTATATATAAATTCATGCAATTTATATTGTGAGATGGCTCTGTCATGTGTCATTATTCTCATGTTATTGCATAATCGGCATTATGCTGAGTCTCGTGCGGCCATATTGGCCAGTGTAGTATGGTTAAAGTGACCGTCATGAACTTAGCCGTCAGACAAGTGTGGCACAAAAGTGAGTTATACTATGTGTTATCTGGGTAGCAAAAGCCAAAAGTCTTCTATTGGATTGTGTTCCTGTGCAATACTGTACATTTATTTTCAAGGTCTTTGCAATGAACAACCTCAGAAAATCATCATGTCTCCCATAAGTATGTTATTGAGGCTGTTCTTAAATTGCAAAGTGTTTTCTTTGTGGGAATGCTAAGGAGAAAAAAAAATCCCCAATAATTTCAGGAACAGGAATGGTTCTATATTTCTGAGCAATTTGTGTTTATCTTAGCGATAAAGTGAACTATGCAACTAAGTTTTGCTTTGTTTGTTTATGTGTCTTGTGTTAATTGTTAAAAAGCACAGAGCCAACTTGGCAATCTACCTGTAGCAAATATGTATCATTGAACTAATTTTTATAGCAACCATGTTTCCATCTCTCTATATATCTATTCATATTTCTTTTTTGTCCTCAGTTTTAATGCATTCTATTTTACTGTTTTCTCTTAAATCATCTTCATTTCTTGATTATAACAAATAAAAATACATGGAAAATAGTTGATAACTTTATCGGTTATTATATCTGGAGTAGAAAGTGGTATTTTACACCTTCCTCCATTCAACGTTTTACTAAAGAGTCTGTTGTTTTGTATGTGTTTATGTATATGTGTGTGGGTGTGCACCCCCCAAGAGGTGTAATTCAGCTAATCAATTAAGACAACTAAATAGATTAAACAAAAACTCAGTGTGATGTGAAAATTTATTATTTTTAAGAGCATATTTGTTCAATATAGATTGTCAATCTGTATAGAAGAAAGATAAAATTAACTGTAAATCAAAACTTAGCTAACATATAAGCTAAGGGACAGGTATAGTAGACTTCCCAACAATAAGAAACTAGTATAAAGGCTTAGGAGTTCCAACAATTTTCCCTAAACACAGATAAAAAAGAGACTTCTCAGAGATAACAACAACATTTTTTCATAAATCTGCAAATAATAATATTTATGTCCTTTTTCTGAAACAGTAAAACAATATTTTCCTGAACTTCACTAGAAAACACATTATCAATCTTCAGCTTTTCTTTCATAAATGATAATAGCAATACTTTACATTTTAAGAACACCATTATTTTCCTTTATACTGCTTTCTTCCAAAGAGCTCAAAGCATTGCAAAATGCTTTTTAAAAAGTTATATTCATGTTTCCCTTCCTTTGATCCCTATGATGAAATGCAACACCTCTATGGTGAAATACAGCCATTGCTTATGACAGTGAATAACAATTCCATACAATTCACAAGAAATAACATACCCAATTAAAACTGTAAAGGGGTCTTAGAAAGACAGACTTTAATTAGAGAAACTGGAATGTAGCCAAGCAAAAAAAGTACCATGAAAAGTGGTCATGACCTCATTTTAACACTCTGCCTTATTCAGAAGACCACATCTACAGTAGCCCATTGCATCAGGCTGACTTGGGGCACTGATTGAATCAGCACCAAATAAATGGGAACAATGTCACATACTTAATCATCATCTGCATTTATCAAAGCAGTAGACTTTCCTTGGCGAACCTCCTCCATCAGTTAACGACCTTGTGTGTGTCCATTCATGGATCATGGAACAACACCAAGTCTACCATCACCTTTCATAAGTACTTTTTAAAAATAATATATGGCTATCAAGTACAAAACCACAGAAATTTTATATAACCTTCTAACATCAAAGGCTAAAATTATTTCAATATAAACATTAGGCATTCAAAGACAACCATCTTTAATTCTGAAAAACCTTTGCTAGAAATTTCAGAAGCTAAGTCTCACTAATATCTCAATTCAGTCATTCAGGCTTATTAATTTTATGCCTATAGTAGGTAGAGCAGCAGTGGATAAAGAGTAAAAATAATAACAAAAAGAAAAAGAAAGATGGGCATCATATTGTCCCATTTCTTTTAAACATAATTCAATTATAATATTACTTTGGATAGAGAATGTTTCCTGAGCTTCTTTTCCAAGTCATAAATATATAATAGAGTCTAACATAAAGACAAAATTCTGTTTCATTGGATTTTTGATGCCATATGAGGTTTTTACACTACTTTAATCCTGGAAATTGCTATGGAAGAATCAGTTGTAAAGTTTTCTTTCTTGCATGCTTCCATGACTTGGATCCCAAGGATGGAAGGATAGAAGACTTTTAGCATGTCATTGGAAGCAGTTCCAGTTACCGGTGATCTATCACCTTGGCCCCCGACAATTAGGTCTGAATTTCTGCATTCAGCAATTGCTCTCCTGCCACAAAGGAGAAGTGGGCTGGCGATATCAATGGTTTATGTTCATCTCTATCACCTCAATAAAATCTTTTGTTTAGAGTAAGTACATAAATGTGGCCTAAGATTTATATTTAAATTTTATTTCTTAAGAAAAATCTTTGAATGCACTTCTAGCTAAAAAGTCTGAAAACAACTATACTGTCTTACATAATAGACTTTATTGAAAGTAAATTTTTTCCCTTTCTACCATTCCTTTAAAAAAAAATCTGTTAACAGCATTGGGTTCCTTGGGTTCAGGGGGTAATAGTCTGCAAACTCCCACTCCCTCCAAGAATTGTACATGTGACCCAGGCTTGGCTAATGTTGAGTTCTCTGTCTCTCTTTGGACAGGCTATGGAGATGTGGTGTCAGGCTTGTCAGCAATCATGCCCTCTGCAACACAACAAGCCTTCAAAAGGTGAAAAGAGGTAAAGAGAAAGAGGAACAACATATGGACACTGCAGGGTCCCTGAATCTAGACTGCAGGGAAGCCTACTATACTCATATTTTCCACGGTTGGTTTCTCCAAGCCAATAGATCCTTCTCTTTTGAAAATTGGAACTGGGTGCATGTCACATGAAGCCAAAGAGAAGTGACCCAAATATTAATGGTCTATGTAGTATGGCTGGACCCTGTATTAAGACTCAGTATACAGAGCTGTATGGTGTTGCTATGCAATGTCGTTACTGCCTGATGGGATTAACACTTTCCCAAACAAGGTAGCAGATGAACAAATAAATAAACACATATGTAGTTAATGATCAAATGAGACATGTAAAGAAGAAAATGAACCTGATGTTGGGATGGAAAACTAGGGGACATACTTTGAAAAAATGGTCAGGGAAGCTCTTACTAGGGACAGATTATGCAGACCTAGATCTAACAGACGTTACACAAAGTAATTTTAAAATTAATGTTTTTAATCAGATCCTTCCCAAGTGTATTATTAGTCTTTTAAAATGTTTCTGCTTTTCCTGGTTAGTAACAAAAATGATACTACTAATAATAAATAATACGCCAGTGAAGGAATATTTACTGAATATTCCTACCTTGCAGTCACCACTGGATAAATTTTATATATTTTATCCCATGTAACCTTCAAAATTCTACAAGGTTAGAATTATTATTATCATCATTTTACAGTTGAGGAAACAGAAGCATGTAGATATTAACTACTAGCTAGTAATCAGAAGGTCCCAAAAAATCCAAATACAGAGTTTGTTCTCTTCACCACTATCTTATTAGAAGTGTAAATCATAGTTGCTGCTAAGTTTCAAACGTTACAAGTAGGCATTCCATAGAAAAAGTCCAGGGCACAGTGGTTCATGCCTGTAATCCCAGCAGATTGGGAGGCCAAAGTGGGCAGATCATGAGGTCAAGAGATCAAGACCATCCTGGATAACATGGTGAAACCCCGTCTCTACTAAACATACAAAAATTAGCTGGACGTGGTGGTGCGTACCTGTAATCCCAGCTACTTGGGAGGCTGAGGCAGAAGAGTTGCTTGAACGCAGGAGGCAGGGGTTGCAGTGGGCCAAGATTGCACCGCTCTACTCCAGCCTGATGACAGAGAGAGACTGCATCTAAAAAAAAAAGAAAAAAAAGAAAAAGAAAAAGAAAAAGTCCCTCCTCCCTTAGATATCAACTCTTTCCATTGGGATAAACATTATCGAACATTTGGTGCATTCAGGGCATTCATTATTTTCCTGTACATATAAAACCATGTCCCATGCTTTCTAATAACCTATGATATTATACACACCATATATTTTGCAAGAAATGTTTGTAATTTGCTTTCACCCAATGGATATTCTTGACATACATAGTTACTTTTTGTGTTTACAAAATCAATTTTATTCAACTTGAATGGTTTTTAAATACATGTACATAGAGTGGCATACAATAGACCATCGATTCTTTACTATTTGGTCTTATGCTTTAATTCTTGGTTTTGGACTTTTTCTACAGCTCTTTCTGCCTCCTAAATAATCCTTTCTTGGCCAGTTTTTGCCTATTGCCTAAACATCAGGAGACAAGTTTACCCAAAAGTCACAAAACTTTGGAATTAGGTAAGCTTTTCAACTTGAAAGACTGTCTTCCTCCTCTATTCCCAGTCTTTCCTGACCTTCCTGGTATTACACACATGGGAAGCAGATCTACCCTGTATGTTCTTGGATAGGATAAATGAAGAAAGTGGACAGAAACCATAAATATTTACAGAGTTCCTACTGTGTGGCACACAAGCACACTGGACTCTGGATCCTCCAGGGTAGATGAGGTCAGTGGGCAGGCCTCAAAAAACTCAATGTGAAGACAGAATGGACACCATCTTGCAATTTTTGTTCTTTTGTAATCACAAGAGTATAATTACTAGAATTAAGAAAAAAGAAGCACGAAGGGCCGTGTCACTATTCCTTCTTCCACCTTTATCATTTCAGGACTGGGTTTAAAACAGCAGGCAAAATATCTTTAAGCAATGGCTGAAGAAAATCTGAGTTTCTCTTAGCTACACTTAAATCCATAGAACACTACTTCCTTTGTTAGTAATGAGTTCGATTTAGGAGAAAAGTTGTCTCAGCTTGGGTGGCTAAACCAAACATTCTTGTAAGCTGGTTGAACTGCATGTCATTAAGTGTAAAAATCTATTGCAAAGCCCCCAAGGTTACATTAAGTCAATGCAGAGCCTTGTACTCCCAGGAAGAGAGACAATTCATAGAGGGCTTTAAGATGAGCACATTGTGCCAACCAAAGCAGAAGTCTTCAGTATCGCTTTCCCCATAACCTCAAATCATTATAGGCTTCAAGATTATATTTGTTACTCAGCTTGTGAGATGCAACCTGTAAGGTTAAAAAAAAAGTGTCGGTGATGACTTCCATCGCTCTCACTGTGACTATTTGAAATCTTCACAGGTATGAGGTCCTTTCTCAGATTATTTTTTTTTCCCATGAACTCTCTGGAACCACTTATTTCATTTTTTAAAGGCAAGGTAACAAGGAACACATCACTTCATATCTATATTGTCACATGCAGTTTCTTTGATAAAACTACCACAAAAGGAAAAGTACCCCCACAAATGTATCCATGGTTTCAGAGGCATATTATAGTACTTCAGTGTTCCATGATATGAGCTGATTTTTCCACTTGGTGCTGACCTTCTTGCCATCTAAATACCTTTTTATCTATTTTAGTACTTTATTAAACTTTTATTATGTGCCCGGCAAGACTATGTACACTATTTCCTTTCAGCTTTATAGTGAGCATCAGGTAAGTATTATTATTATCTACCTTTTTTTCATATGTGAAAACAAAACAACAGGATGACCTTGGCTGCAAGGACACATGGCTATCACATGAGGACCAAGGACATAAGCCCAGAGACTCCAGAGTCCACACGTAATCCAATATGCCACCAAGTTCTTATTAAAAGGGTTACGCAAATCTGCATCTAGCAAGGAAACATGTTACCTTCTGAATATGTCTATGGAAAAAAAAACTTTAAACATATTTTACATATTAGGAAAATAGTGGTTTACTGCTACTTACATACCCCAACTAAATGAAGCCAGAATTTTAAACACACAATTACTATCATTTGATCAAATACTCATCACTGAGGAGAGGAGAGAGTAGACTTTCAAAACTCATGTCTATCCATAGCTACTTCTCTGATCTTGGGCCTCAGTTCTTACATGTGTAAAATGAAGGAGTGAGCAGGAATTTTGGTCATAAAAAACTGTTTTTGAATCTAAATACTAATTTTTAAGTCAGATTAAATTAATCTTACAGGACTTGACATTCTTACAGCCCTACTAGTAAATCTGCAGATAAGAGCAGTGATAGAGTAATACTGTAAGGAATTAAGTTGAACCCACTCTTACATTCTATGGGTATGAGTTTATGGACCCATATTTAAGAGCAAGATTATTGTACTTATTAGAATTGGTTTCTATAGGTAAGTAAAATCACGGAAATAGAAGTTACCTCTATTCAAGAGAGTAAGAAATAAGGAACCCAACCTGGATTCCATTTCTTTTAGTTTACATTTTTTTTTCGGGTTTGTTTACTATGTGCCAAACACAACTTAAAATTAAAGTAATATTTTACAAATTATTGCTTTAAAGCAAAAGAAGAAAAGGGTCTCTGCAGGGAAGTGTTTCCCTAGAGTCTTCCTAATACTGATGAACACTAGTTTTTGAAATGTCAATTAGTTTTGAGCTTAACAGCTAGTCATTGTCTAAAAGGGCATGGAGCAAAACTTTTCAAAGTGTGGACTAAGGAGTATTTAACTCCTTAATGCCAAGGACTGGCCATTTACTCCATTGCTGGCCACTGAACCATGAGAATGCCAGGTCTGATTAGTTGTGGTGATTAGCAGGCTGACATTAGGACTAGAATCACTTGTCATTTGCTTACATTGACAGACTACCTACAGAACTTTATAACTTTTATCAGTGCAATGCATTCCATTTAGTAGTATTATGGAATTCATATTTTAAAAACTTTTATAGACTGAATAGGTTTAATACAGTGTATACACTTTTTGAAATATGATCTAAAATTACTATATTTTAGTGATTGTCTTTGTCATTTAATTGGTATAATGGTAGAAAATAGAACTTTTTGTTTCTTAGGCTGTATCTTAGAGACAATATATATTACTTCTTCTAAATCTCTGCCATCTAAATTTCACATTTTCCTATTGTTCTCAGTAGAGTAGGACCCTCTTAAAAGAACACTTACTAAAAACTTCATAAAAGAGAAGAATTCTTATGGGGAAATGTGTCTTTATAGAAGAGTTACAATCTGATTAAGACAATGGAAATCAGAAAAGTAGTAAGAAACATTTGCTCTACTCAAAAATGTTTGTTTGTAAAGCAAAAAATGCTCGTATGTCTAGGGGATTATACATATGAATTCCGCACTGTTTACACCATTTTGCTACTCAGAAACTGTTAAAACATTTGCCCAAAGTCTTAGAACTAAGTAGCAGTCCGTATTTTTGAAAATGCTCTTTCTACTGCTACGGTCTTCATTTTGCCTTCGTTGGCAATTACCTAAGCACGTATTGGTAGGTTTTTCTCCCTTAACATTTGTATATAATTCAATTTCTTTAACCATATTAGGACCAAGAATCTAGTCTTAAACAAACTGAAAATTCTACATGAAATGCAGTAATTCTATTGTGGAAAATTCTATTAAAGTATCTATTTAAACTATAAAAAGATACTAAAATATAAAAATAGGATACATTTAAAAAATTGCATATAGAACTGAAAGACAAATAGGCTCAGAAGGAAAAATTTGACGAATATCTTAACTGCTAAAGCACATAATGTAATATAAGGACATAGGTAGTGAGAAATAAGGGAATGCGCAGAGTAGATGATCTTCTAATGGGGGTGATATTGGTAGACTATTTTGACTGCACCTCTAGCATGTGCTAAAAGATCTGTGACTAGAAGAGAAAAAGGGAAACCAGCAATAGAGCAATAGTGCTGTGAAGGAAAAAACTGAAGCAGAACAGTAGTAGAATTGAAAAAAAAGAAGTCTTAAGGATACTATAAAAATTTCTTCACATTTATTTTCATTTTATTTTATTTATTTATTTTGAGACAGGGTCTCGCTCTGTCACCCAGGCTGCAGTGCAATGGCGTGATCTCGGCTCACTGCAACCTCTGCCTCCAGGGCTCAAGTGATTCTCCAGTCTCAGCCTCACGAGTGGTTGGGACCACAGGCATGCACCACCAAACCTGGATAATTTGTGTGTGTATGTGTGTGTGTGTGTACAGATGAAGTTTCTCCATGTTGCCCAAGCTGGTCTCGAACTCCTAAACTCGAAACAATCCCTCTGCCTCAGCCTCCCAAAGTACTGGGAATAAAGGCATGAGCCACCGCACCCAGACAAATTTATTTTTAGTGTTAGCCTTTTAATATAAGTCTTCTTAATAATGTTGGCTTTTCTTTCCAAATCACATTCAAGTAAATATTTACTTTTTCTATCACTGTCCTTGAGCTTTATTTGTCATTATTATTATTACAGTTTTCCAGATTGCTCAACAATTTAAAAAATATATTCGTGGTTCTTTCCTTTTGTAGATATTACTATGTATTATTCTTTATTATAGAATTCTATCCTGGTATTTCAGCCTACTCGTGTTGTTCAGTCTACTTGGGTATTTCTAAACGTTCTTTTGATTTTCATCACTATTAACCAAAGATTTTAAATTACTTTCTTATCATTAAAGGGAGTTTTTTTTTCTGATCAACCTTCTATTTACTATTACTGGAACTATTTTTATACAGTGAAGAGCTTTTACTATTGGTGAGCGCAGTGTGAGTATAGGCGCTGACACTTATGCTCTTGAGACTTTAGGCAAGTTATTTTACTTTTCTGATCACTATCTATAAAACGAAGATAACAGCATAAATTCTAAAATTGAAAATGAGCAAAAAGCTCTGCATATGGCAGTTTAAATAGATCATATGCTCTCTGCCTAGGATAAGGCTGTCCACTCTCTCCTAAGACAGTTACTTTCATTGTCCAGAAAGTCACCAATCTGTAGTTCAACCTACTTTTCTCAACATCTCCAAAGCAGATTAATATCTTCAGATTTACTTATGTTTAAAGTTCACGTGGCTATGAATAAAGCCTAATATTAATTAGTTAACAAAAAACAACTGACACAGGGAACCAGAATATTTTATGTTTAGATGTCTGCCCAGATAATTTCCCCTTATGGACAGATTTATGAGTCAATTCCTCATAATATTACTTTGTGAATTTACAGTGAAACTAACAGTCATATATCTGAAGCAAGGGGCCAGACCGTTCTTTCCCTATCTGCAGATAAAAAGTGAAGCAAAACAATCACTGGGAAATTCTTTTGTGAATATGGAATCAAAGCAAGTGGGAATTAGATTGATTGAATGTTTTAACATCATCATGCTAGTAGAGCATGATAATGTACCCATCTCTCAATAGAAATGAGTTTAATAATATTAGTAGCTAAGACTTATGGAATACTTCCTATGTGCCAACCACTGTTCAAGTACTTTATGTGAATTAGTTCGTTTAATCTTTATAAAAATCCTTGTAAGAAGTGCTATTATTATCTCTATTTTATAATGAAGAAACTAGCCCAGATGAGTTAATTAACTTGCTCAGGATCACAAAGCAAGGAAGTGGCAGAGGGAGAATAAATTTGCCTGAGGCCCATATTCTCAGTCTCTGTTGTCTAGACTGACCTTGTATCCTGGAAAATTTTGGGTGAGGGGAGCATTGCCAGTCTGTGCTTATGATTCTCATTTTCAGTATTTCCCAAGATATTGACTTCTTTTTAAAATAGTCATCTTTTCTTTAAATATGACTTATTTCATTTTTAGCTAATATTTATTGAGTGCCTACTGTGTGTCAAGATCTCTACTAGGTACTATGACTATAATGGATAACAAGAAAGATAAAAAGACCTGTTTTTGTGGAACTTGGAGTGTGTCCACTCTAAATGCTATATGAATGAATAGATGAAATTAATACAGAAGGTAATGGGTGGTGGTGAAAAATGAGATACTAAGACAGAGAACACAGGTGGAAACCCATTTTCTATAATGTAGTCAAAGAAGATGACTAAGAAAGTGATATTTAAGCTCATATCTGAGGACAAAGAAAACAACAATCAAAAAGCACTTCTGGCAAGAAAGAACAGTAAGTACAAACAGTAAGTGCAAAAGAAAAGAGCAAAGGAAAGAATGGAGTGCATTCTAGGTGTGTTAACCTATTCAAATGTTGCAGGACTGAGAACCACTGTCTTTTCTTGACTTATCTGTACTCCAATTTCAGTATTTTACTATCTGAGGAAAGTCATAAAAATTGTTTGTCACAATGAGTAAAGTAAATATGTTTATTAAAAAAGACAAATCTAAAATATAAGGCTACAGAAGATAAGAAGCAAAACAGATGGAAAAAGATATATCAAGCAAATAGCAACTAAAGGAGAGTGAAGATAGCTGTATGTTTAGTGGTGATTTGTGAGATTTTGGTATACCAATCAAAGGCCAAAACAAACTGAGAAAAATAAGCATTATTGGTGGTAAGGACAGCAATAATGCACTGTCAAAACTTTTTTTTTTTTTTTTTTTTGAGACGGAGTCTCACTCTGTCACCCAGGCTGGAGTGCAGTGGCAGGATCTCGGCTCACTGCAAGCTCTGCCTCCCAGATTCACGCCATTCTCCTGCCTCAGCCTCCCTAGTAGCTGGGACTATAGGCACCCGCCACCACACCTGGCTAATTTTTTGTATTTTTAGTGGAGACAGGGTTTCACTGTGTTAGCCAGGATGGTCTTGATCTCCTGACCTCATGATCCATCTGCCTTGTCTTCCCAAAGTGCTGGGATTACAGGCGTGAGCCACCGCACCCAGCCCAAAACTTTTAATTAATCAGGATGGTACAATAATTCTTAAACCAGGGTTAAACTAATATTCAGATTCAAAATATATAAAGCAAAAATCAATAAAACTGTTGGGAAAAAAAATGCTAAATCCGACACAATAAAGAGGGATATTAACATATTTCTCTCAGTGATAGATTGAACAGGCAAACACTCAAACAGATCTAAAAGAAACAACACCATACAGATCAATGAACCTAAATATAATGACTTCTTTCAAGAGCAACAACTGGAGAATACACTTCAACCCCCAAGATATAGGAAAGATTTATAGGAATTGATCATATACTAGGCCAATAGCAGTTCTAAAGAAAATTGAGAAAATTGATACCATATAGCTTGTATTCTCTGATCACTAAAATATTACATAAGAAATCAGTGACCTCAAAATATGTTAGTATTGAAATAAGAAAACAACTTATGTATCAAAGAAAATTATAATGAAAACTAGAAAATACTCAGAAATGAAAAAGAAGAAAATTATACCTAACATTTGTTGGAATCTGAAAAACCAGTTCAGAAATGGAAACATATTTGCTTAAGTTATTTGTGTTAATACAAATGAATGTGAAAATAAAACAGGTAAGAAGTTAGAAAAAGTAAGAATAAATGCAAAAAAAAAAGGAAAAGAAATAAATAATAAAGAAAATATGTTAATGAAATAGAAATCTACTACTAAATAAAGTTAATTAATAAAGCCAAAACCACTTCTTAGAAAAATATAATAAAACACAAAAACCTCTGTAATGAAGGGAAAATATATAGGTACAAATAATTTTCAGAGTGAAACAGGAAATATAATTACAGCTTCAGTAGAGATTAATAGCATAGAAGAATATCATAAAATATTGGTCATTAAATTTGGTGAAATAGATGCATTCTTAGAAAATTAGACATTATTACATTTGAATCCAAAGAGAACTAGAAAATTCAACTACTATGTAAACAGAATAAGTAGGTTAAAATCTCCCCATTCAGAAGAAAGCTGTTTTCAGGAAAAAAATCTCTCAGTAAGAAGAAGGAACAGGGAAAGGAAAGGGGAAGGAAGTGAAGCAAGTTATGGTATCAGGTAAAGTCTAACACTGGCTTCAACAGCAAGAGGAGCCCAGAAGCATAATGACACAGCAAGCTTATGGGTCTTGAAGTAGAAAGGCCAGACTTTTGTACCCTAGTATTTATTGGCTTTCCCTGGGTAGAGGGTTTAATTTCCCAGTCACCTCTAGTGAGCTGACTATGGTCAGGCAAAGGCAAGACTCCGGGGACCACAGGTGAAAGTGATTAGCTCCAGCACTCCAGCAGCCAATGGGAAGCCAGTCAGGAAAGGGCAAGTGAGCAGAGCATCAAAAATATGTTAAGAGACATTTTGCATCACCTTAAGCCTTCCCAAAGCTCATGGACAAAGATCTGGAGCAATGTATGACCTGTGTGCTAGAGAAGATCCCCTAAGAGTATTATCAGAATATTTGAGGTAAGTGTATCTCTAGAGGGAATCAAAAAAAATCTGATGTTTCTATTAATTACAGATAGACATACATCAGCAAGTCATCTTATTGGTGACTTCTTCAAATGTAGGCAGAAGGACCTACATGAACCTTCTAGCTGTGTGTGAGTCTAGCTGACTCCTTTCCTCCTGTAACCTGAACTTGACTGTCACATGAGTAACCAAATGGCAAAATGGGACTCCTTTATTTCAAGTGAGACCATGAAGTCTCACAACAAAAGAATTGGTGTCATCTCATCTGTATTCCAAAGACGCATGCCAGGCCTGTAAAGGAGGGCTCCCTAAATGTGATGAGAGGATCCTTCATTCAACACCTGTAAGCAAATAATAAAATGTTGAAATCGAACAGCACCAGGAAGAAAAACATTTTTCCAAAACAAAATCTGAGAATGTTGTAAAAGTTTCCCATCCTCCTCTCTTCTAAATAGCTATCCAAGCCCTCCCCATGAGAAATTTGTAGAGGTTGCATTCTTCCAAATTAACAACCAGAGAGAAAGCTTTAAGAGGGTTACTCAATTGGTAGTGTGATCACTAGAATTAGGGATGTGGTAGTCTAGTCTCTGACTCCCATCTAGGAAATCAAAACAAAAAAGGCAACATGGCTCTTAGTTGACATAGGGTGAGATTCATTGGAAGCAAACTGTCCTAGTGTCACATGGCAGAAAACATGCATGTGGTTCTAGAACCTTGAAAGTTGACTAAGGCCGGGCGCAGTGGCTCAGGCCTGTCATCCCAGCACTTTGGGAGGCCGAGACGGGCGGATCACAAGGTCAGGAGATCAAGACCATCCTGGCTAACATGGTGAAACCCCGTCTCTACTAAAAATACAAAAAATTAGCCGGGCAGGGTGGCGGGCGCCTGTAGTCCCAGCTACTAGGGAGTCTGAGGGAGGAGAATGGTGTGAACGTGGGAGGCGGAGCTTGCAGTGAGCTGAGACCGCACCACTGCACTCCAGCCTGGGCGACAGAGCGAGACTCTGTCTCAAAAAAACAAAAAAACAAAACAAAACAAAAAAAAACAAGAAAAGAAAGAAAGAAAGTTAACTACACGAGAAAGCTGCTATGGGTTGGATGTTTATTTCCTCCAAATCTGATGGTGAAACTTCCAATGTTCGAAGTGGGAGGTAGTGGAAGGTGTTTGGGTTATGAGGGGTGGGGAGATCCCCCATGAAGAAGTTGGTTCCCTCCCCATGTTAATAAGGCATTTCTTGCTCTTTTCCTTCATGTAAGAGTCAGTCAGTTAAATAAAAAATAAATAAAAAATAAATAAATAAAAAAGCCTGGCTCCTCCCCCATCTTTCTTGCGCTCTTGCCATGTGATGCCCCGTCTTCCCCTCTGCCTTCTGCCATGAATGTAAGCTTCCTGAGGCCCTCACCAGTAACAGATGCCAGCACTATGCTTCACATGAAGCCTGCAGAACCAAGAGCCAATATAAAACCTCTTTTCATTACAAATTACCAAACCTCAGGTATTCCTTTACAACAACACAAGAATGAACTAACATAAAAGCCTAGAGCCATCTGAAATAGGACTCTGCTCAAGACAGCCATTTAAAGGGGAAATGGCCTCGACAAAAATGGTTCGGATAGAAACCACATAGGGGCTGAGTGCCAGTGTCCTAAGAGAGTAAATCACCCCCATTTCCCTTTACCATGGTTTTGCAGAGTGAAGTTCCAATAACTTTGTTTTTTAACTGACAAAAGTAGCCCAAAAGATCAAAGCCAGCTTTAAATATTTCCCTAACCTGGTACACAATTGTGGTCTCTAATAAGACCTTTTCCCCTAAATCACTCTCCCCACCTTGGTAAAACACTGAAGGGATCAGAAATCAGGCAACGAAGCGGGGAGTAGGAGTCGGAGCTAGAAAAGACAGAATGTCTGACTATACTCTCCTGCTCCTAGGAGAGTATAATCAGAGTAAAATCCTCTAGGCTTCCTCACTTAAAGAGATAATAAGGTAAGAAGGAAGAAATTTTACATTGCACGTATAAGAAATTATGCAATTATGCCACGAGGTAGAAGCTTTAATTTTTAAAATAATGCTATTCTTGAGATGATAAATCACATGAACTAGCAAAAAAAAAAAAAAAAAAAAAAGCCAGATTAGAGAATCTGATCAAGATTTCATCTAGGCAGAAAGGAAGAAATATTCTGCAGAGTAACTTTAAAGGGTTGTTAACATAGAATTCTTTTTTTTTTTTTTTTTGCGATTTATACTTTAATAATTTCAGCTTGTTTAATAAAACACTTATTGTTATGGATTGAATTGCATCCCCGCCCCGCAAATTCATAGGATGGAGTATTAATCTTCAGTACCTCCAAGTAGGACCTTATTTGGAAATAAAGTTGTTGCAAATGTAATCAGTTAAGATGAGTTCATACTGAAGTGGAGTGAGCCCCAACTCCAATAGGACTGTTGTCCTATAAAAAAGGGGAAATTTGGACCCAGGCATGTTTATAAGGAGAAGTCCATGTGAAAATAAAGATGGCCATCTACAAGCCAAGGAGAGAGGCCTGGAACAGATTCTTCCCTTATAGCTCTCAGAAGGGATCAGTTTTAGTCTGCTCTGGCTGCTATAACAAAATACCATATAGAAATACAATCCTCACAGTTTTGGAGAAGTTCAAGATCAGGTTTCCAGTATGATTAGGTTTTGGCGACTGCCCTCTTCCTGTCTTACAGTCACCTTTTCACTGTGTCCTACTATGGTGGAGAGAGAGCAAGTTCTGTCTGGTCTGTGGCATTTCTCATAAAGACACCAATTCTACCATGAGGGTTTCACCCTTACAATCTCATCTAAACCTAATTACCTCCCAAAGGCCCACCTCCAATACCATCACATGAGGCGTTATGGCTTCAACATATGCTTTTGGTGTGGATACAATTTTTCAGTCCATAGCAGAACCAAACCTGCCAACACCTTGATTTCAGACTTCTAACCTTCAGAATTGTACAACAATAACTTTCTGTTGTTTAAGGCACCTCGTGTATTATGGCAGCCCTAGCAAACTAATACAGTTATTGGTACAAAGATGTAGTTGCTTTTTTAAATTATTAAGTAATCTATTGCAGTCATTTTCTTTTTCAAACATTAAAACTTTTCACTCGGTAATTTTCATCATTTTGCTCAACATTGAAAGGCTATGTATTACTTAACCTTTATGAGCTTCACATTTTCTCTAAAAGTAAATTCAGATTGTTTCACTTCCATGCTTAAAATCCTCTAGTGGCTTCCAATTGCAGCCTAACGTCACTATAAGATTTCAAGGCCTTAGCGTAATCCATAAGTACATTTTGATCTGGATATTGCCTATATCTCTAAACTCAAATCCTTTGTCTTGCCTCTGTCTCTTTCCCCTCTAGCCATACTACCCAGACAATCCAAGTGCATTCTGTTCTCCAGACTTTGGCACATAACTTTCTCTTATAGTTTAGCACCAACCGCCATAGCGAATGAAATATCAACTCCTATCATTGGTAACTACTTCACTATCCTGCTTTGTCTTTTTCTTTGCATTTATCTGTGCCTGATATAATCTTATTTATTAATATGCTTATTGTCTCTTCTCTTTCTCTAAGACTTTAACACTGAGGAGAGGGACTGAGTCATTTTTATTTATTCCTGCATCCCATTTATTCCTAAGCACTTGTATTCACAGCACAAAATCCATAGCTCTTGAATTATATATAAAATTTAACAACTGAATATTTATTATGTAAACTTATCTGTGGTAAATGCTTTCTAATGCATGGCTACTTAGACCACAATCCTGAAATAGTTGAGAAAACAAAGATAATATTGCTACTGTACATATGGTATCAAATAAACTAACATAAAATGTTGTGCACACATAAAAATTTAAAAGATAGCAAAGTTTAGATTAGTAAAAATAGTTGGAGTATCCATCTTTTGCTGATCTTTTAACTGTTTTTAAAATTAATTACCCATACCCTCATCTGTTCCAAAAATCACTAATTGTGAAGAAATGCTTTTGACTGTGGTTAAATTTAAGAGTTATTTACCAACTGTATTAGCCCGTTCTCACACTGCTATAAAGAACTACCTGAGACTGCGTAATTTATGAGGAAAAAAGGTTTAATTGACTCAAAGTTCTTCAGGCTTAACAGGAAGCATGACTGAGAGGCCTCAAGAAACTTACAGTTACGGCAGAAGGTAAAAGGGAACCAAGCACGTATTATCATGATGGAACAGGAGAAAGAGGAAGCCAAGGGGGAAGTGCCACACACTTTTGAACCATCAGATCTCGTGAGAACTCACTCACTATAACAAGAGCAGGAAGGGGAAAATTGGCCCCCATGATTCAGTCACCTCCCACTAGACCCCTCCTCCAATTCCACTTAAGATTTGGGTGGGGACACAAATCCAAACAATATCACCGACATAGACAAATAATTAGAATGCAATAAGCTTGTTGTGCTAATGAAAGTGTGTGCAAAATACACGGTATAGGAGAAAAAGAAACACAGAGTTTTTTAATCATAAACCACCAAAAGCTAATTAGTTCTTCTAAGATTAAATGCAGTGCTAGAGGTAGGAGAGCTTGTACAAAGAATTTCATCCCACATTTGAGTGGTCTCAAGGTCTCTCTAAACAGTCTCTAGTACTTTTCCTGGCACTCCACTGACCTCATGCCTTTTCAAGCATATGAGTATACAGGCAAACATTTCCCTTACTACCTGCAGGGGAAAATTACTGGGCATCTCAGATTATCCCTCATAAGCCGGAATTCTCAAACAGGATCCAAAGCCTGGACTGGAAATTCCCGAAAACCAAGCTCCTGGGCTATGGTTCTGAATTGAATGGCATGCCCAAATTCTCCCTGTTGCAGTTTGTTTCTCAAAATTGAAGTTATTATAAACTGCCAGGGGCCTCCAGTTAGGCACATAGTGACTTGGAAAATTGTCTGTACTGTAACTGTACTGATGTTCATGAATATTTGAAAAAAAAAAAGCAGGAAACAGTAAAGGAATCCATTCTAAGATCAGGCTAAATGTCCAACTGTACATTGCCAGTCTCAAGGTAGCATTTTGGCATGAAACTCAATTTTCTCTTAGAATAATTTGCATTGGGATTATGGGCTAAATGTTCTCAAAGTGTCTAAGCTATAATTCTTTATGAGACTGCACTTTGGCATTTAACTACAGCATATGCAGCCTAACTTACAGGCTCAGTCTTTACGTTTATCCAAATTCCCTACATGATGGCAGCCAACTTTTAATGAAAAGCATTGCTTTATGACATGATTTACTTGCTCCCTCTGTTTTTTTTTTTTTTTTCCTAGCGGGATTTTGCTTTACATGAAATATGAAGTAAACTTTTGCTAAAACTTCTGCTGTCGATTAAAATCTTCTTTGTAAACCTTCAAGCTTCCAGAACCCCCAACCCTATGCAAAGAATAAAATGATTATAATCTTCACTTGTTTGATGCTATAATAACTGTTTAGACGATACAGAATTACCTCCTGTTCACATGAAACATATATTTCAAAGTGCATTCATTTTGTGCCCCTTATATCCTTATAGTGAATCACGTAATCTGAAACAAAGCATGGAAAAACAAAACAAAGAAAAAAAGCAAAGCAAAGAAAAAGAGAAATGCTAAAAAGAAAAAATAATAATTAGATAAAACGAGTGGAGGAATAGAGAAAAGTAAGGCTGGTAGAAAATGCAGAAGCTGCATTATTTCTATATAATGTGGCTATAATACTACATTGGTCAGCAACTGTAATGTAAAAGGTAATGTGTAGGAGTTTTTATATGCTTTTCAGAACTATAAAGGGAGTGTGAGTGGATTTTAAACATTTTGATTAGCACCACAAAGATTTTAATGCTTTATTTAAACAGTTTGCTATAGGGCAAACACATTTGGTAGACAAGTAAAATGAAAGCATGGGCATCAGTTTCTCTGTTTTCTATTAAGTAATGTTGCGAAGTAAGCAGAAGTTGGATTCAGATATCAGATAATTATCTCCACACTGTGTGTCACAGTAAATAATTTTAATTGGTTTAACTTCAGGGACCATTACTGGCCTAATTAGAAACATGAAAAGGCTACAAGTATTAGGAAATATCCTGAAGGAATGAGAACATTAGCAATTCTGTCAAGCCATTTTTAAAATAAGTACACGGTAGCAGCCACATTTCAGTGAAAGGCGGGGGACTTGAAAGGTGCTTTTAGGAAAACAGTGCTTGTGAGCCTGTAATAAGAGAACTGTAATAGGAACCATAGAAATTGGGTAACAGGCTGACATGTATGCTATTTCTGCATTAAAAATATACTAATCTTGTTCTGATTGCTGTTCTTAAAAGATGCAGGTTAATGTTTTCAAAGGATAAAACAATAATTGAGTTTGGGTAAATCCTGATCAAGAATATGCTTACTTATTGAAAGGGAAAGGGGTCTTTGAGTAAAATAGCTTCACCTAAACACCTTCAGCATGCAGAGAGATATGCTGAGTGAAGGACTACACTGCATGTTTATTTTTATTTCTTCACCTTGTTCTCCAAAATACATGAGAAACAAATGGCTGTTATTCTTTGAAGCAGGCATATACACTATACATACTGCATTATATGTCATAGTTCATATTTGGAAAATGGCTATATTCTGAATGAAAAGTGAGGTACTGTGAACATTATTATGTCAGAGATTAAGCCAGAAATCTATTCCCTCAGCATTTTCAAACATTAAGAGCCCTAGTTCAGAGAGTAAAATGTTTACATCATATAAGATATCTACAATGCCATAAAATGTTTAAATGAACACATAATATCAACAGCTTCTAATAAGTAGTTGTAAATTTACTCTACTTCTAATAAGTAGAGTAAAATGTTGTTCTTTTTAATGTAATCTGTTTTTTATAATATATTTCTATATTCTAAAATGGTTAATGATAACATATGTCTTTTTTTAAAAAAACGGAGACTTTAAATGAACCATCCAAACTTAAAATTACAAAAATAAACCATATTTTTAGCCATTTTAATGTATTTGTTTTAAAAGCAAAGAACCGAGAAATGAAATAGGAAAAGGAAGGCATGGTAAACTATGGATCATTTTGAAGAACGCACACATTACTAGAGAAGGGTAAATTGTGTAATTTTATACCTATTGATATTTGGATACACTGTGAGATATTACATATTATAACTGAGTATTTAAAAGGTTAAGAAAATTGTTAATTCCACCAAAATTTGTCAAACAAAAAATGTCTGCCTGTGGAAGAATTCACATCACAGACTCTCTTTACTCTACTCATAGACGATACCTTACAGACACGTGCTTATTCACAAAATTCATTTTTACAGTCTGTACTTTTACACTGAATGTCTTAAAATAATACTGTCAGTTATCATAATTATTAACATTTGTATGTTTTTAAATTCTGGCAAATTCTTATTCGACTGGTGCATATGCAATAATTTAAACTCAAATCTTCTTAACAAGTTTATAACATATGATCTCTGCCCTCATGGAAGGACATATAATGCATTCTCACAAAGAAAATGGGAATAATTCCTAAGGAATAATTTTTAGCTACAGAATACATTAATTGCTTGCAGATTTGTTAAGGGAAATACACACAAACACATACACGATTGTGGATCATTATAAAATAATACAACTGCCTGCCCACCAAACACATGTTCCGTATTTCAAATATCTTCCAAATGTAGAAGAGGGCGGGAGGATGAGGGGGAGAATAAAAATGTGGTTGCTTATACAAATATACATGCTTGTATACGTACACAAACATACATACATATGTTCATATATTTCAGCTTTGCCCATATGTTCCGAAAATAGCAGCCTGGAAAATTGGTACCCAACACATCCCACTCTCAGAGTACGGATACAAATGAAGACAAATTTTCCTAGTACTTAAGTTAGTCAAGTAGAGAAAGTACTTCAGGACACTACATTCTTTTAGGCCATTGAATGTTGCAAAGCAACATACAAATCTACTTCTCAAAGTACCAGCTTTATCCCTCAAACAAGTTGGAGAATATTTTCTTTATCTCTTCTTCTGCAAAATAAGCAATATTCACCTACATCAGCGATCCAGGTAAATGAGCAGGGGAGGAGATGTTATATGGACCTTATTTTTAGAAGTTTTTCTCTAAAACATAGAGGGTCTTGGGGGGTGAAGAAAACAATGATTCCATCATATTTTGTACCCTGTTTTCTGATCATTTCTTTTATATGTATAGTGACTAATGGTTTTTATTATTAAAACGTTAGCTTGGTTTAGAATGCAGTGTTGAACTCAGAAAATCTAAATCTTGTAGTGGGATAAGCATGGCTTTTTAGCTCTGTCAGACCTGGTTTAGACACCTACGTTCATCTCTCATTGCTTATGTAGCGCCTGAACATAAATGTTTTAATCTGTAAAATGGGGATGGTCATTCAGTTGCAGGAAACAAATAAAATGATGTATATAAAACACCTGGATTATAGCAGACAAAACAAAAGTTTCCTACTAATAATGTTATGTTGTGCTGTCTTTTAAAGATCTGTTTGTATAATTTAGACAAAATCTACAAATGAGTAAAAAACCTCTTGTTCATACGTCACAGGTCAAGCCACTTTAGACTTTTTATGCTTTCTGGTAATCAGGCTTCTTGATAAATACATCAACTCTGTTATAGGGCCTTCACAATAATTCCTTTTCTTTTGTCATTGCCCCTTTCTCCTAAACCCCAGGATATCCTGTAATCATGCTTATACAGTGTGAACCCCACTTTCCATCTCCATCCCTCACTCTATTCCCTGCCTGTACCCTCCCCAATTACACATCCAAGGATGATAGTAGAACCAAGAGTGGCAAGTCCAAGTCCCTCTCCCAAACCTCCAACACCGGAAAAGTTATTTATTCCTTGTGTGGGGCTATCACTTAAGGCAAAATACAGTATAATCCAGAGGGAAAAATAAAACAGCCACCAGTTACTTTCAGAATCTGTTACTGACTATAATTGTCACTATGTAAAACTGGACAAGGAGAAAAAGCCAGTCTGCAAAAGAAGAGAAGTAATTGGCCAGAGTGGTGTAAAAATAGAAGATGGAGAGAGTGCTGGCTTGGGTTCCCTTAAGCCTTCCTAGTCAACTGTATATCTGCATTTGTCTTCTTACTGTAAGCTCCTATCTTTCATTGCCTTTTGCTGCTGTTTGGTTCTTGAAAAAAAAAAAAAAAAGAATTTCTGTTCCGTAACTCTATATTAAACTACAGCGTGAGTATTAATAAAATAATTCTAAAAGATGAAAATAATTGAAAAAGTAACTTAGCAGTAGAAGTGATTTCTACTACTTTTAAAAAGAGTTTGTGTTATAATTCACAGCCAAGATAGTGAAATACAATTCTTAGGTTAAAACAATAATTGCTTTTTAATGCAATCTAATGTTATCCAATTGCTCTTTCCCATCCCTTGAGAACTGAAAATTCAAGAATGTTGGCAGCCCTGCAGGTTAAAACTGATAATATTCTGTTATACCTTTAGGGCAGAGCGTAGTAGTAGCAAAGATCGCTGGACGAGGCAATGAAGGTTTTCAGTGAAAGAATGTGCTTAGATAACTTTACAAATGTGCTGATGTGGGAGCCTGCAAACTCTTCCGCTTCTACCATTTTCTGGTACAAAAAGAAAGGCAGGAAGTCATTGGGGTTATTAGATTCTTGGAAGCCTCCTTCTGGTGAGTTCTTTTATTTATAACCAGACATTTTCTCGAGACTCTTCTAAATTCTTAAAATTCACATTTATTTATTTTACATTTTACAACCAGCTTCTGAGATCCTGATTATGTACCCTGTAAGAATACCTTCTTGGGCACTAATTCTTAGACTTGATTTTGAACCATGGGTCATCCGGGAAGCTTGTCAAAGATTCAGATATCTGAGCCCTACAGTACAGATTATTTTTCCATTCTTTGGAAGTTACTCAAGAAGCTATAATTTTTTTAAACAAACACCTGTGTGATTCTGATGTAGTCAATTCAGAAACAACACTTTGAAAAAAAAAGTTCTTAAAAAAAACAAATTTTTCCTTTGTTCATCAGACATTTAAACATATAGAGAACCTAAGATGATGCGGTAAGTACTTGATAGCATTTTTAGCATTAATTTGCTCAAATTACAGCTGATCATACTTAAATTTTGACTACCAAAAATAATAAAGTAAATTCTTTGGTTAAAAAAGAAATTTAAGCCTTAGCACATATTGTTATTTGTTAATCAATAAACCAAAGTAATAACAAGATTTTGCCATTTTTCTGATTTATAAAACTCTTGTATTGATGATAACTATATAAAAGCAATAGGTATCTACATTACTTAACTGCAAGTAATATAGATACGTTCATCATAAATAATGTAAATATTTTTCATCATAAACAATATCATTTTTATTGTAATACTATATTTCTATATTAATATATTAATTATAATAAATAATATGTTAACACCATACTATTTATCAATGTTAATAATAAATAATTAATTGTCAAAAATAATATCATGATATTAGATAAACCATACATTTTTGAATGTGTTGAATAGTCTTGTTTACAACATTGCCTAGGAAGATGAAAATCAATTCTATTTACTATCAATCAAAAGCTTTTAAAATATGAAGTTTTTTTTACAAGGAAAAAAAACCATTAAAAAGTGGGCAAAGGACATGAACAGACACTTCTCAAAAGAAGACATTTATGTGCACAATAAACATATGAAAAAAAGCTCAACATTACTGATCATTAGAGAAATGCAAATCAAAACCACAATGAAATACTATCTCATGCCTGTCAGAATGGTGATTATTAAAAAGTCAAGAAACAACAGATGCTGGCGAGGCTGTGGAGAAATAGGAACACTTTTACACAGTTGGTGGGAATGTAAATTAGTTCAACCATTGTGAAAGAGTGTGGCTATTCCTCAAAGACCTAGAACCAGAAATACTATTTGACCCAGCAATCCCTTTACCACATATATACCAAAGGAATAGAAATCATTCTATTATAAAGATACATGCACACATATGTTCACTGCAGCACTGTTCACAATAGTAAAGACATAGAATCAACTCAAATGTCCATCAGTGATAGATTGGATGAAGAAAATGTGATATATATATATGTGTGTGTGTGTGAGTGTGTGTGTGTGTATATATATATAATGGAATACTATACAGCCATAAAAAGGAACAAGATCATATCCTTTGCGGGACATGGATGGAACTGGAAGCCATTATCCTCAGCAAATTAATGCAGGAACAAAAAACCAAACACCACATGTTCTCACTTAAAAGTGAGAGCTAAACAATGAGAACACATGGACGCAGGGAGGGGAACAACACACACTGGGGCCTGTGTAGAGGAAGCACAGTGGGAGGGAGAGTATCAGGATAAATAAATGCATGTGGGGTTTAATACCTAGGTGATGGGTTGATAGGTGCAGCAGAACACATAGCACATGTTTACCTATGTAACAAAACTGCAGGTCATGCACGAGTATCCCACAAGTTAAAATAAAATAAAATTAAACCAAATATATATATACACACACACATGCGCGTGTGTGTGTATAGATATATATGTACATTTTAATGCAGTGATTATCTAATTGAAAATAAGGAAGTAGTTGATTTTTTATAATTTTACATGTAAGGATGTTAATTACAGCACTGTTTACGATAGCCAAAAGCAGGAAATATCATAAATAATACAAACTTTAAAATAATCATAAATAATATTAATTTTTAAAATGGGAATATTTCTATTGAAAGATGATATTTAGCTACATTGCAGTAAGTACAAAATACTGATACTACTATTACCATAATCATGATAATAGTTAACAATTTTACTTGTGTGTACAACTTGTGAAATATCAAATCAAAAAAGAATGCCTTTTTAATTTTTTTTTAATCAATGGATGATTCCTACTCCTAAATAAATACATTTAAATCATCTTTTTGGGTAGAGTCAATGTTGCCACAATGACTTGATAATGTATTTATCTGGGTTATATACAATTATTTAAACCTTTAATCCCTTGATCCCTAAATGGGATGTAGTGCACCTGCATTATATTCTCTAAGAAGAAATATAATTCTAATTAAAAACATTTATATTGTCTTTTATATATTAACCTTACTTTAGAACCTCATGGATATTCAGCAAATTAGGTATATTTTATAAAGGTATTTAATGATTTATAAATAGAAAGTATAAATCGAAATATTATATCTAGGTCAATATTAAAATAAAAATGAAAAGAAATTGTTAATTATTTTCCTTAAACACTTATCAACGGCTATCTTCAAATCATGACATAATTTTCTCCTTGTCTCAATGGTAGATGGAGCAGACTTTTTAAATTATACAAATAATCCATGATCTCAATAGAATGACTTTAGTATGACATATGATCACATTTCAATTTTGTGCTGATGCATACACGTACCTTAACATGTAATGCATTTTCTATCACCAGATATGATGTTTCCTTTTCCTGGCTATCATAAATAGTGCTGTAATGAGTATACTTATATGTATAATTATTTAAAAATCACCTTTCTCTAGTACAGTGATAACGGCATTAAAATATGCCTATATTTTAAAGCTTTTGACTGATAGTAAATAGAATTGATTTTCAACTTCCCAGGCTTCCCATGTTTTAAACAGGACTATTCTATTCCTTCAAAAATCTACATTTTAATCTTACATCTTTGATAAAGTTCTAGGCTTATTATTATTATTTGTTCAAAATGGTAGGATCATTTTTCTTTGCAAAATTGCAATTCTATTTGTTCAGTTCCAGTAACATGTGGAGTATTTAAGAATACTGTTTTGCTTAAGCATTGGGGTGTTCACACTTCAGGTGGTAGATATAAAAGAGATGAGGAAGGTGGAGTCCCTGTCTCCTTACAGTGTGGTCTCAAATAGTTTGAGAATTACTATGCTGTACAAGGATTATCATTTTTAAATGTTTATAATTTATTAAAATATCACTAATACTAAAAGAGTCCTAAATGTTACCTGTCTTTGAATTTGCACAAGTCCCTTTGTGACCCAATTTAAGTATCTGCAGACATTTAATATTATTCATCTGTTTAACTGACATTTATTTTATATCTAACATGTGCAGAAGCTTTGGAGAATGCAAATTAATTCTTAAAGTACCATATACACATATGCAAAATGCAAATATCCATACAAGGAAAACACAAATATCCATACAAGGCCCTATATATTTAATGATGAACATATGATATAAGCCATAAATGTTTTAGAATTCACAGAATGAGAGTCCACTGTGGCCTGGAAAGGTCATAGAAGGCTCATGAAGTGGTTGATGCTTGGGCTAAAAATTTAAGAAAAGGTAGGATTAGGCCATTGAACAGGGTCAATGAGGAGCAAAGGCATAGCAAGGTAGCAATGAGCGAGGCATATTTGAAGGAGAATAAATAGGTGGAATTAGTTGAAAGGAAGCCTATGGGTAAAGAATAATGAGTATACATTAGAAAACTTAGGAGAAAGCCAAATTACAAAGGGCCCAAGTGCAGGGTTAAAGGCTTTAGTTTTATGTCCCATATCTTTGAAAATGTATAAGGGGGAAAGTGGTATGGGATGTTTAACATAGATATATCTAATAATGTGATAAATGATAGAGTACAATAAAAAGAATAAGAGTGGGGGGATTATTTAGGCTGTTATTGATACACTACTAATATGAGATAATCAGAATAAAAAATAAGACCATGGCATTGATAATGAGAAGAAAGATATAATGGGAAGAAAGACAAATTGGGGTCCGATGAACTTGCTTTTGATCTGTTTAACTTGAGGTAAGAATTAGAGCCCGGAGTTGGATCTGGAAACCAGAGACTAGAACTGGAAAGGGTGACCAGGCCAGTTTATTATGAATTATCATGATAAACATACTATCTGCAGCCATGAGACTAAAGAAAGTCACTAAAAGAAAGAGGGAGAAGAGTCGAACAAGGAGACCTGCATCTTGGAGAACTGCTATGGGGGTAAATGGGAAGAAAATATCTGAGACGTAGAAAGAGGATGAAAGAGTAAGCAAACATTGAAACTTCCTGTCAGAGAGCCTAAAAACATCCAGCAGGTAATTTTGTTTTAATCCTAACTACTAGATAACCAAGAACAGGAGATTTTTTTTTCTGTAACACGTGGGTAGGACAGTTAATATCAAAAACAACTCTGTCAGAATTGTAGATTAGGGAAAGTTACCTTTGATTGCTTTTATTTCTGAGACATATTATTTCTACTCTACAGACTAATGTGGGAATATTGATCTCTGATTACCCAATCCATTTCTGCAGATCTTCATTAAGTCCTGAGTTTCTGTCAATCCTTCAAAAATTCTACAATTTATTCTCTTTTTTTTCTCTTTCCTCATTCTAGCCAAAGAGGGAGATAATCTGGTTCTCAAATTAAAGTTCAGAAAACTGAGAGAAACTGGTAATTTAAATCATCTCCAGAAGATACAGGGATACTTTCATTAATCCAGCAGTATCCCTAATTCGTGAATTCTGACAGATGTGTCTTTGAGTTGGAAATCTCCTCTCCAATACCATTACTTATTCAGGCAAGCCAAAGCCAACACTAGAATAATAAATGTCTAACATCCTGCAGAATGCTGTGAAGTTACTATACCAGTAATACCTGGTGCAGTCATGTTAAAATGACCATATCTAGAAGGTTCTTTAAATTATTCTAGAATTAATTTAGGGCAGGAGCAAATTAAAAATAAAGAGTGCCAGAAGAAAGAAGAGTTGAAAATTAGTCATGAAAAATTAAGGGAACAATAGAACCCTAGGAGAGAGGATGGGCAGCCCTAAAATTACTGATGGTAGAGCTCAACTCTAGCAGCATAGTGAGAAGGACTGAATGCATTGGGCTAGCTAAGAATTGCAAGCCCGGGGTTTCTGAAGTAGATAAGGTGCTGGCAGTTGTATATTATGAGTGGAGGTATGTCAGGCAAAGGAATCGATATTGAAGATAAGGAGATTTGGAAATGAAAGTACTATTTTCAGGTAGAAAAGTAAAGGGTGTAGTCACACTGTTGAGAAAGTTGATGTAGAATGAAAATAAAAATTGAATTAAAGAGAGTGGGATATGGTGAGGCTTAATTACTACATGGGCAACTTGAATATATGTGAAAATTACTAATGATGATGGGACTGCATAGGGAAAAAAATAAAAGATGAGGTATTTCCTAAAGTTGTTACTAAAGAGAACATTCGCGGTATAAAACAATAACAGCAATAATTTTAAAATCCGTTTCTCCAAATTTTTCTTAGGTGTCATATGAAAATAATTTATATTTTCAAATATATTAGAAAACAGTAGGTTAACAAAGAAAATCAGGTTTCTTTTCTGCTGTACTCTCAGCACTTTTAATAATTAACATAGTGAAACCCTAAGAGAGAGAGGTATATGATATATTTTATTTAAGAAATATAATCTTTTTCTTCCACGGAACCTCTCAAGGAACTGTTAAAATATTGCTCAAGTTGCCCTGGAGAGGTCAAAGTTTGACTGCATCCTCTGTAAAAGAGAACAGAATTAAGGCTTCAATGACTTGGACCATAGGGAGTTCAACACTAAATCAAGTGGAGATTTATAGGAAAAAGTGAAGCAACAAAGAAGATTTTGTTCTAGTGGCACGATTTTTGTCACTAGGCAAAGAAGAAAGACATAGTGGAGGGCCTGCTTGACAAGAGCGTCTGAGGAACCCAGGGGGGCTGAGCTGGATTTGACTGAAATAGTATGGAAGAAAGCATTAGATGTGAAAGTTGGTTGAAGTCCATCAGTAATAAAAAAATGAGATTGGGAAGAAGCTGTATGAGAATCAACACACAGGTCTGAAAATGGTGTCATTCAAAGTATGATTATTCAGAATTTACATAAATGAGACATTATAGAAAATAGACTCATCATAATTAACTTCTCATTAAATAATTCAATAAACTTGCAGATATGCCTATTTCTAAATCATTCCAAAACTTACGTTTGGAGTAGTACTCAAAAAAACAGGGTGGCAACATTTTAAGTCATCATTATCATCCACGGAAGTGTAATATAACTTGGGTCCATTTTCATCTAAATATCTATGTTAAAAAAAACATTTTTTTCAGCGTTGCAATAACTCTTTAAATAAAAACGATACTACCTCTAATAAATAATTTCACTATTTGATTTTCCTACTTAATTCTCCATGTAAAAAAGAGGAAGAAAACAAAGCAAGATTAATTTGGTTTTCACTGCTCCATTTGAGTCCCTGTAGTTTGCCTCTGTAAAGCAATTCACATTTTCATGTAAGACTTTTCCAAATGCTCCAGTCATGTGAATTGGGGTTTATATCTGTGACTATCTCCAAGTTTCTTTATCTGTCCTAGGCAGCAGGTTTCTTATCTGACAGCCTGATAATTATGGAAGAAGCTGCATGTTAATGATTCAGTACTTACATAAACAATTGGCCTTGGAGAAATCTAATAAACTGACTTTGTAGGATTTGATTTTGCCTAATTAAATGTAAATAATGTTAAATGTTGTATATGCCAGGATTTCTGCAGAACCTTATGAATTTTTTTATGAACGCCAAGCCTTATGAATTCAGAGTTTTTAACAGTTATCTTCTAATTCAGCTATTAGGATAATATGGCTTGACATCAAATATACTCTATGATTGTGAGGTACCAACACACATGTGCACACTAAGTGTTTATGCATGCAAGGTACAATTCTCAATTGTTGCTTTTTATTTTTTGATTCTTTCCTTTGAAGTTGACAGCTTGTACATTTTTATCTGAAGGTCCGAATCGACATCGTGCTTTGAAGGAACAAATGGGCTCCATGTGGTGTTTGGCTTTCCTTTGCCCATCTCCATTACCCTCTATCAGTTTGAAATATATTCTGACATAGTTTTTTCACTTTAGCATATGCACCTGATTTTTTCCATTGGTCTTTTGCTAACACATGCCTCCATTTAAGGATATGTATGAGGGTTGGCTTTTAAAACAAGAGAATAATGTCATTTAGGAACAAATATACATTAAGCATACATATTTGATTAAACGGTATTTCCATCTTTTCTGCAACAGTGGGATGAAAAACATTGCTCAATTTTCTTCTAATTTGGAAAAAAATATAAATACAAAGTTGCCTAGTTTTTGTTTTCTCCTTTCAGACTTTTATTAAAATTTCCGGGGTACATGTGCAGGTTTGTTATATAGGTAAACTACATGTCATGGGTGTTTGGTGTACAGATTATTTCATCACCCAGGTAATAAGCATGGTATCTGATAGGTAATTTGCCAGTCCTCACCTTCTTCCCACCTTCTACCCACAAGTAAGCCCTGGTGTCTATTGTTCCCTTCTTTGAGTCCCTGTATAATCAATGTTTAACTCCCACTTAAAAATGAGAACATGTGGTATTTGATTTTCTTTTTCTTTTTGATAACTAAAGTCCTTACTTTATTCAGATGTCTTTTTTTTTTCCCCTGAAGTTCTTTTTCTTTTTCAATATTCCACATTCCATTAATTGTCATTTATTCTTAGACTTCCCCTGGCTGTGGCAGTTTCTTAGACTTTCCTTGTGTTTGACAACCTTAAGAGTTTTGATTGTTTGTTTGTTTGTTTATTTTATTTTACTTTACTTTATTTTACTTCAAATTCTGGGATACAAGTGCAGAACGTGTAGGTTTATTACATACATATACGTGTGCCATGGAGGTTTGCTGCACCTATCAATCTGTTGTCTAGATTTTAAGCCCCACGTTCATTAGCTATTTGTCCTAATGCTCTCCCTCCCTTCACTCCCCAGCCCCCAATTGACCCCAGTGTGTCCTTCCCTGTGTCCGTGTGTTCTCATTCTTCAACTCCCACTTATGAGTAAACACATGTCGTGTTTGGTTTTCTGTTCTTATGTTAGTTTCCTGAGGATAATTGCTTCCAGCTTCATCCATGTCCCTGCAAAGGACATGATCTCATTCCTTTTTATGGCTGCATAGTATTCCATGGTGTATATGTACCACATTTTCCTTATCCAGTCTATCACTGGTGGGCATTTGAGTTGGTTCCATGTCTTTGCTATTGTAAATAGTGTTGCAGTAAATATATGTGTGCATGTGTCTTTATAGTAAAATGATGTATATTTATTTTGGTATATACCCAGTAATGAGATTGCTGGGTCAAATGGTATTTCTGGTTCTAGGTCTTTGAGGAATCACCACAATCTGCCACAATGCTTGAACTAATTTACATTCCCACCAATGGTGTAAAAGCATTCCTATTTCCTAAAAGCAGCCTCGCCATCACCTATTGTTTCTTGGCATTGTAATAATTGCCATTCTGACTGGTGTGAGATGGTATCTCATTGTGGTTTTGACTTGCATTGCTCTAATTATCAGTGATGTTGAGCTTTTTTCATGTGTTTGTTGGTTGCATAAATGTCTTCTTTTTAGAAGTGTCTTTTCATATCCTCTGTCCACTTTCTAATGGAGTTGCTTGTTTCTTGTAAATTTGTTTAAGTTCCTTGTATATTCTGGATATTAGACCTTTGTCAGATGGATAGATTGCAAAAGTTTTCTCTCATTCTGTAGGTTGCCTGTTCATTCTTATGATAGTGTCTTTTGCTGTATGGAAGCTCTTTAGTTTAATTAGATTCTATTTGTCAACTTTGGCCTTTGTTGCAATTGCTTTTGGTGTTTTCTTATGAAGTCTTTGCCCTTGCCTAGTTCCTGAATGGTATTGCCTAGGTTTTCTTCTAGTATTTTTATGTTTTGGGTTTACATTAATGTCTTTAATTCATCCTGAGTTAGTTTTTGTATAAGGTGTAAGGAAGGGGCCCAGTTTCAGTTTTCGGCATATGGCTAGCCAGTTTTCTCAGCACCATTTATTAAATAGGGAATCCTTTCCCCATTGCTTGTTTTTGTCAGGATTGTCGAAGATCAGATGGTTGTAGATGTGTGGTAGTATTTCTGAGGACTCTGTTCTGTTCTATTTGGTCTATATGTCTGTTTTGCTATGAGTACCATGATGTTTTGGTTCCTGTAGCCTTGTAGTATAGTTTAAAGTCAGGTAGTGTGATGCCTCCAGCTTTGTTTTTTGCTTAGGATTGTCTTGGCTATACAGGCTCTTTTTTGGTTCCATATGAAATTTAAAGTAGTTTTTTTCTAATTCTGTGAAGAATGTCAATGGTAGTTGGATGGGAATAGCATTGAATCTATAAATTACTTTGGGCATTTGGGCATTTTCATGATATTAATTATTTCTGTCTATGAGGATGTAATGTTTTTCCATTTATTTGTGTCCTCTCCTATTTCCTTGAGCTGTGATTTGTAGTTCTCCTTGAAGAGGTCCTTCACATCTCTTGTTATCTGTATTCCTAGGTATTTTATTCTCTTTGTAGCAATTGTGAATGGAAGTTCATTTATGATTTGGCTCTTGGTTTGTCTATTATTGGTGTATAGGAATGCTTGTGATTTTGCACCTTGATTTTGTATCCTGAGACTTTGCTGAAGTTGCTTATCGCTTAAGGAGTTTTTGGGCTGAGACAATGGAGTTTTCTAAATATAGAATCATCATCTGCAAACAGGGACCTTTTGACTTTCTCTCTTCCCACTTGAATGCCCTTTATTTCTTTCTCTTGCTTGATTGCCCTGGCCAAAACTTCTAAAACCATGTTGAATAGTAGTGGTAAGAGAGGACATCCTTGTCTTGTGCTGGTTTTCAAAGGGAATGTTTCCAGCTTTTGCCCATTTGGTATGATATTAGCTGTACGTTTGTCATAGATAGCTCTTATTATGTTGAGATATGCTCCATCAATATCTAGTTTATTGAGTTTTTAACATAAAAGAATGTTGAATTTTATCAAAGGCCTTTTCTGCATCTATTGAGATAACCATATGGTTTTTGTCATTGGTTCTGTTTATGTGATGGAGGATGTTTATTGATCTGTGTATTTTGAACCAGCCTTGCATCCCAGGGATGATGCCGACTTAATAGTGGTGAATATGCTTTTTGATGTGCTGCTGGATTCAGTTTGCCTGTATTTTATAGAGGATTTTTGCATTGATGTTTATCAGGGCAATTAGCCTGAAGTTTTCTTTTTTGTTGTGTCTCTGCCAGGTTTTGGTATCAGGATGATGCTAGCCTCATAAAATGAGTTAGGGAAGAGTCCCTCCTTTTCAATTGTTTGGAAAAGTTTCAGAAGAAATGGTACTAGCTCCTCTTTGTACTTATAATATAATTCATCTGTGAATTCATCTGATCCTGGGCTATTTTTGGCTGATAGGCTATTAATCACTGCTTGAATTTAAGTACTTGTTATTTGTCTATTCACAGACTCCATTTCTTCCTGGTTTAGTCTTGGGAAGGTGTATGTGTCTAGGAATTTACCAGTTTCTTCTAGATTTTCCAGTTTATTTGCATAGAGTTGTTTATAGTATTCTCTGATGGCAGTTTGTGGTATTTGGTTTTCTGTTCCTGTGTTAGTTCGCTTAAGATAATGGTTTCCAGCTCTGTCCATGTTGCTGCAAAGGACATTATCTCATTCTGTTTTATGGCTGTGTTGTATTCCATAGTGTATACATACCACATTTTCATCATGCAGTCTGCTGTTGGTGGACATCTAGGTTGATTCCATGTCTTTGCTATTGTGAATAATGCTGTGTTTGGCATACATGTGCATGCGTCTTTATGGTAGAATGATTTATATTCCCTTGGGTATATAGCCAATAAGGGGGTCACTGGTTCAAATGGTATTTCTATTTTAAGTTCTTAGAGAAATCATCAAGTTGTATTCCATGGTGGCTGAACTAACTTACACTCCCACCAACAGTATATAAGTGTTCACTTTTGTCTGAAACCTCACCAACATCTGTTATCTTTTGACTTTTTAATAATAGCCATTATGACTGGTGTGGAATGGTATTTCATTGTGATTTTGATTTGCATTTATCTCATGATTAGTGAGTTGAGCATTTTTTTCATATGCTTGTTAGCCATGTGTATGTCTTTTTTTGAGAAGTGTCTCTTCATGTCCTTTTCCCACTTTTTGATGTGGTTGTTTGCTTTATTGCTTGTCAATTTATTTAATTTTTTAACAGATTCTAGATATTAGATCTTTGTTGGATGCATAGTTTGGAAATATTTTCTCCCATTCTGTGGGTTGCCTATTTATTCTGATAGTGTCGTTGCTGTGCAGAAACTCTTTAGTTTAATTAGGTACCATTTGGCTATTTTTGTTTTTCTTGCAATTGCTTTTGGCATTTTCATTATGAAATCTTTGCCAGGACCTATGTCCGGAATGGTATTTCCTAGGTTTTCTTCAAGGGTTTTTATAGTTTTAGACTTTACATTTAAATCTTTAAATGGTTGTAGGCTTTATATTTAAATATTTAAACCTTTACATTTAAATCTCTGTATGGTATAAGGAAGGAGTCCAGTTTCAGTCTTCTGCATATGGCTGGCCAGTTATTCCGGCACCATTTATTGAATGAGAAGTCCTTTCCAATTGTTTGTTATTGTTGACTTTGTCAAAGATCAGATGGTTGTAGGTATATGGCTTTATCTCTGGGTTCTCTAATCTCTTCCATTGGTCTATGTGTCTGTTTTCGTACCAGCACCATGCTGTTTTGGTTACTGTAGCCTGGTAGTATAGTTTGAAATCAGGTAATGTGATGCCTCCATTCTTGTTCTTTTTGGTTAGGGATTGCTTTGGCTATTCAGGGTCTTTTTTGGTTCCATATGAATTTTGGAATAATTTTTTTCTACTTATGTGAAGAATGTCATTGGCAGTTTGATATCGATAGTGTTAAATCTGTAAATTGCTTTGGAAAGTATGGCCATTTCAATGATATTGATTCTTTCTATCCATGAGAAAATTGCCTAGTTTTTAAAATGGTACTCAGCACAAAGATTTCAAAAGTATTTTGTAAAGGAAGGTGAGGCTAATGACTACCCTTAGAGATCTACAGCTATTCACCACCTCTTAATGTAGTTTGTGGACACTTGCATATATTGGTGACACGGCTGCATGAATGCAGTAAGCCATAAGTGAAACAGAAGAAATATTTTGTGTAAAATAATAATGAATCGGAAACATTACTTCCTTCATTCTAGGTCTCTAATCAACACAGTCATCCTGATCTTTGTGGCCCTATATTGGTTCTTCTTAGGAAAAAAAAAAAAAAAGTCAATCCCTGAATAATCTGGTCATGTTATCAAGTAAAATTTTTCTATTGACCTTTACTGGGATTCATTTTATATTTTGAGTGAATGAGTAAAAGAGAATAAAAAAGAGAAAAAGACAAAGGCATAAGAATAGAAGACTGACGAAAGACAACTTATCTTTAAATATGGAGAGCAATATCTGATTAATATTTTTATTATTTCATCTCTCAAAACCTATGAGGTTATAGTGAAAACTTGCTAGGTAAAATTCAGGTCTCATTGACCCTAAAATCTGCCCCAGGTAATTCATACACTTCTCTGTTATAATGAGTAAGTTAATTAACTTTAAGAGTTGGGTTTCTCTGTCTGTAAAATATAAATAGTAATAATAAGTAAATACTTATGGTTGTATTCATGAATACATGAGATAGCATTTAAAAAAAAAACTAGCCAGTATAAGGCATACATGCAGTACAGAATTCTTAATTGTGGTGGTAAACACATTTCCTAGAGCCCCCATTTTTACCCCACTATGTCATTAGACCATAATCAGGAAATATTAGGATACTATCTCATTATCTGATGCCATAGAGATAAGTAAGAACTTCCTGTGTTTGCTTCTATTTGGTGAATATTTTTTTAAGAAAAATCGCAAGACAGGAAGCCAAGCTCTTTTAAAATTGACTAATACCTTAAAATGGAACAATAGAGCATTAAGCATGCTCTCCAAATAACATAAAATGGACATGAATTTATTCAATTAACAATGATAAGTACATATTTTCTATTTGTTGAGTGCTTACTAGCTCTGAAACTATTCTAGATACTGGGACACTAGCATTAAACAAAGTGAATGAAGTATCTACTCTCATTGAGCTTGCCATCTTGTGGAAGAAATAAAAATAAATAAATAGACAGTAATTGAGCTTTGAAGAAGATAATTCTAGTGAGAGTAGAAAGTGACAGGATGGTGGTGGTGGCTATTCTAGACAGGAGATAAGGAATGATTTCTCAGTGGAGGTGACATTTCTGCTGAGATCTGGATAGTACAATAATTAGCCATGATACAGTACAAAAGTGCTTCTACAGAAAAAAGAAAGTACAGATTTTCAAGCCTACGAAAAACATAGTATTTTGTGAAACACAGAATAACCCAGTGTGGCTGGAGCATACTGAGTAAACTCTAGCATGGAAAGGAATGAGTACAGGAAAGGAGACATAGGCTCAAATTATTTAGCACATCAAAGGCCATGGTAAGGAGACTGAATTTTATTCCAAGATAAGCAGGAAGCTATGAGATGCTCTAAGCAGGGAAGAAACATGATATGATTTGCCTTTTTTAAAATGATCTCTCTAATTGGCAGTATTGGGACAGGACATAAAATAAGGAGACTAGTTAGGAAACCATCATAATCCAGGTGAGAGATAACAAAGTATGAAACTAGTGTGCTAGTGTTGGAAACTGAAAAATAATTGGATTTGGGATATATTTGGAAAGTACTGTTGAAATAATTTGAAGAAAGATGAAATTTGACCAAAAGAGAGAAATCAAAAATGACTTCTAGGATTTGGCCTGAGCAACTGGGTGAAAGGTGATAGTATAATGGAGTCAAAGAGCAGGATGACTTTAGGAGTCATACATCTAAGGATTGGTTTTGGATTTGTTAGTCTAAGCAGATTATTAAATCTCGACATTCAATTAATGAGTCTGAAGCTCAGGGAGGGGGTGACTGTTGAAAGTACCCATTTGGGAGTCACCAGCAAATAGATGATGTTTTAAACATTGAGACTGGATAAAATCACTCAGAGGAGTATAACTAGAATTAGGGTTAATGTCTAAATGTTAGGGAATTGCAATATTTAGAGGTTTCAAAGAGGGAAAGGAGTCAGCAAAAAAAAAATGACAAGTTTCAGTGAGGTTGAAGGATAACAAGGGACGCCAAATGAAGAAAGTATTTCAAGAAGGAAAAGGTATTAACTACATTATAAGCTGCTCAGAAATGAATTTGCTTGAAAACACAGAGCTGAAGCCTGGATTGGCATGATGGGGACTGACAATGCCCCTAGAAAGTGCTGTGTCAGTAGAGTAGTGGGTGTTAAACTCTGATTCGTATGGGCTAGAGAAAGTAATAAAATGGGGGAAAATAAGAAGTCCTTAAGCTGTTTTGCTGAAAAAAAAAAAAGAAAAAGAAAGGAACAACAAAATAGATTTGGGGTCAAAGGGTTTTATTTTATAATATGGGAGCTATCAGAGAATGTTTGCATGCAAATAGAGTACTTCAGTAGAGAGAGAAAATTGGTGAAATAGAGGAAAAAGTTACAAAAGTGATTACCTTGAATAGGTGGAGAGGGATAAGTAAACAAATACGAGAGAGTAGCCACAGATAGCAGCACAGCAGTTCATCCGTAGTAAGGGAAGAGTAGACTTAGTATCAGGTAAAGACGTTCTCAGCAAACAATCGCAAGAACAGAAAACCAAATACCGCATGTTCTCACTCATAAGTGGGAATTGAACAATGAGATCACTTGGACACAGGAAGGGGAACATCACACACCGGGTTCTATTGTGGGGAGGCGAGAGGGGAGAGGGATAGCATTAGGAGATATACCTAATGTAAATGACGAGTTAATGAGTGCATCACACCAACATGGCCCATGTATACATATGTAACAAACCTGCACGTTGTGCACATGTACACTAGAACTTAAAGTATAATAAAAAAAAAGTACATTTAAAAAAAAAAAAAAGAATTCCAGAAGTATAAGATACAAGTATGGGTAATGACAGCAGGACAAAAGTAAATTTCCATAGTGCATATGCAGATAGGTCTAAACATATGCTGTTGTTTTGTTAGTATAAGATATAATAAATTAGAAAACGAATTTGGGAAAAAAAAAAGATGCAGGTAGTCTGATTTATTTCATGGTGAAAAGGCGATTTATTTCTCTTAAAATTGCTTCTATTTTTCTCCACATAGTTATTAAAGTATAGTTGGCATATAGTTGGCGTACACTACACATATACTACACTACACACTACATATAAGTGTACTATTATATTTTGGCAAATGCATTCCTCAGTGAAGCCATCACCAAAATCAAGACTGTGAATAAATCTATCACTCTCACAAGTTTACTTATGACCCTTTGTAATCTCTCCCTGCACATCTGTGTCTCCATCTTTATTCTCCCGTCAGTCACTGATCAAATTTCTGTCACTATAAATTATTTTGCATTTGCTAGAGTTTTGTACAAATAGAACCATATGGTAAATATATGATTTGTCTGGCTTCTTTCTCTCAGCATACTTCTGAAAAATCATCCATGTTGTTGTATATATCTATAGTTCATTCCCTTACATTGCTTAGTAGTATTCCACTGTATGGATATAACACAATTTGTTTACCTAATCACTTGTTGATAGATGTTTGTATTGTTTCCAGTTTTTTACTAGTACAAATAAAGCTACTATAAATGTCCATATATAAATCTTTGTATATGTGTATACTTATTTTTCTCTCCTGGGAAAATACTTAGAAGTGGACTAGATATCAGATGATAGATATATTTTAACATTTAAAGAAATGAACAAACTGTTTTCTAAAATGGTTATGCCATTTTATATTTCCATCAGCAGTATATGAGAGTTTCAGTTCCTCAACATTCTCCCCAATGATTGGTATGATCATGTTTGTTGATTTTAATTATACTAATGGGTTTGTGGTGTTTTTTAATTTTGGTTTTAATTTGCATTTCCCTAATGACTGATAATATTGGGCATATATCTTTTTATCTACTTATTTGGTAAAGTTCAAATATTTTGCCCATATTTTTAAAAAATGAATGATTTCTTTCCTTACTATTGAGTTGTAGAATTACTAAAATATACATTACTAGCAACTATGTTCTCTCAGTCTGTGGCTTGTCTTTTCATTGTCTTAACAGTGTTTTTTTTTAAAAAGCAGACGTTTTAAATTTTGATTAAGTCCAATTCATCAACGTGTTATTTCATTTCATGTGTTGTATGTTTAACATCGTATCTATGAAATTTTTGGCTAACAGATAATGAAAAGGACTTTTTATGAGATTAGGTGGTGTTAGCCACACAACTTTTTGTTTATCTTTTTCAGTAACATTGGCAATTCTAGGTCCTTTCCACTTCCGTATGATTTTAGAATAATCTTATTAGTTTTACAAAAAAAAAAAAAAAAAAATCTGCTAGCGTTTTTATTGGGATTGCATTGAATCTATAGACAATTTGGAAATAATTTATGTATAAACAATATTGAATCATCTTCCAGTCTATAACAAGTTAAATATTTCCATTCATTTAGGCATTCTTTATAATCTCTCAGAAATGTTTTATAGTTTTATTTTACAGATCTCACAAAATCAATTACATTTCTATATGCAAGCAATGTATATGGACTGTGTTGCCAAACTCACTAGTACTTGTAGCATTTTTTTATAGTTTTCATTGAATTTTCTACTTTGATACTCATGACTCTATAAATAAAGCAATTTTACTTCTATTCCAATCTGAACACCTTCTATTTTTCTTGCCTGACTTCACTGTCTAGCACTGCCAGAAAATGTTGAGCAGAAGGGGTGCATGGAGATCCATCTCTTGTTCTTATGAGGAAAGTATTCAGTCTTTCACCATGAAATAAGTTGTTAGCTATAAGTTTAAAGATGCCATTTGCCAGGTTGAAGAAATTCCCTTTCAAACCTAGTGTATTAAGTTGTTTGTTGGTTTGTTTTTTATAAGTGAACATTGAATTTTGTCAACTGCTTTTTCTTCATCTGAGATTATTTTTTTTCTTGTTAGTGTGTTAATATGGTGAATTGTATTATTTAATGTTTAAATAATAAATGAATTCTACGTTCCTGGGATAAACCCCACATGATTACAATGTATTCTCTTTTTAATATATTCTTGGATATATGTTGAAATTATGTTTGGAATGATATATTTATGTTATGAGAAGTATTGGTCTATAATTTTCCTTTCTTGTTATGTTTTTGGTTTTTATATCAGAGCAATTTTGGAGAGCATTCTCTCTTTTTCAATTTTCTAGAATATTTCTGCCTAATTAGTATTTTTTTTCTTTCTGGTAGAATTTACCAGTGAAATCATCTGGGCCTTGAGTTTCATTTTTGAAACATTTTAAGACACAGTTTAAATTTCTTTAACAGATATAGAGCTATTAAAGCTATTTGTTAGTGAGTGAGCCTAAGTAATATTTCTTTCATATAATTTGTCTATTTCATCTAATTTTTTTAATTTATAGGAATAAATTTGGTCACTTTATTATTTCATTTTCCTTTTAATACCTTTAAAATCTATAATGTCATCTTTCTCATTCTTGGCACTGATAATTTGTTTCTTCTCTATTTTTTACTTTCTCTGAACAACATAACAAGAGGTTTACTTTTTTCTTAAACACATTTTGGTTGCACTGATCTTTTCTAATGTTTCTCAGTTTTTTTCTTTCATCTTTATTATCTATTTTTCTAATTATTTCGTGGGGTTTTTTTGTTGTTGTTGTTCTTTTTCTAGTTTTTTAAGTTGGAAGTCTAAGTGACTAATTTGACTTTCTATGTGAAAATTTAGTGCTATACATTCACCCTAAGAACTGCTTTAGTAGCTTTCTACAAATTCTGACATGTTGTGTTTTCATTCATTTAAATAATACTTTCTAATCTCCATTTGGATTTCTCCTTTGATTCATACTTTATTTAGAAGTGTGCTGTTTAGTTTCCAAATATTTGGAGAGTTTTCTGAAATTGTATTGTTATTGATTTGAAATGTAATTCCTTTGTGGTTTGAGAACATACTTTTTATGAATGAAATCCTTCTGAATTTGTTGAAACTTGTTTTATGGCCCAATATATTATCTGTCTTGATAAGTGTTCTATGGGCACATGAAAAGAAAGCATATTCTGTTTTTTTCAGGTGGAATGTTTTATGAATGTCAATTAGGTTATATTGGTTGATAATAATGTTCAAATTATTATCTCCTTGTCAATTTTCTGTCAATCTGTCCTATCAGGTATTGCAAGAGTGAGATTGAAATCTGACTATAATTGTAGATTTACTGATTTCACCTTAGAGCTATATTTTTAATTCATGTGTTTAAAGTTCTGTTATTATGTGCAGAAAATTTTAAGATTCTTCTATCATCTTGATTAATTTCCTCTTTTATCATTATGAAAGGACTTATTTTATTATCATTACCATATCATTTGTTCTGAAATCTACTTTGTCTGATATTAATATAGCCACTTTAACTGTTTTTATTATGACTAGTAAAATACAGATTTTCCATTCTGCATTATTTTGGATTAATTGAATATTTTTATGACTATTTAATCTCCTTTGTTGGGTTATTTTTTGCGACTTCTTGTTTTTTTATTTTAATGGTTGATTTAGGCTTTAGAGTATACATATTTAGTTTATTACAGTTTACCTTCAAATGATATATTGTCACTTTACATATAGTATAAGAACCTTGCAGCAGTGTACTTCCATTTCTCCCCTTCTGACCTTCATACTTTTATTGTCATATATGTTGCTCTTAGATGCCATATACCCCAAAATACATTGTTATTCTTGTTTAAACAGCCATTACCTTTAAAATGAGACAGTAAGAAATGTAAGAAAAATCTTATGAGAAAAAGTCTTACATACTTACTTACATAGTTAAAATTGTATATATGTTTCACTCCTTTGTGTAGACCCTTATTTCAATCTGGTATATTTTCTTCTTTCCTGAAGGGCTTCCTTTACTATTTTGGAGTACAAGTATGTTGCTGATGAATGCTGTTAGCTTTGTTCATCTGAAATTTTTTATGTTACTTTTGTTTTGAAAATGTATTTTCACTGTGTCTAAAATTTTAGGTTGTCAGAATGTTTATTTTCCTTCAGCAATTAGAAAATAGTGCTTTTCTGGTGTCTTGCTTGCATTATTTCCAACAACAACAAAAAAAATCTGCTGTCATCCTGTTCTTTGTTCCTTTGTTGGTAATATGTCTTTTTTTCTGACTGCATTTATGATTTTCTCTTTCTCACTGGTTTTGATCAATTTTTTAATGATGTTTGTTGGTATAGTTTTCTTTACATTTCTTTTCTTGTGCTTGGGGTTCATTAAACTTTTTAGATCTGTAGGTTTACAGTTTCCATAAAATTGGAAAAATTTACAGCCACAACATCTTCAAATATCTCCCACCCACTCATCTTTAAGGTTTCAAATTGCATGTTTATTTTCTCACTTAAAGTTGTCTCACAGCTTTCTGAAGTCAATTTCAGTTTTAAAAACTGTTTTCTTCTGTATGTTTCCTTTTGGATAGTTTCTGTTGCTATTTTTTATTCAATTTCACTAACGCTAACTTCTACAAAGTCTGATCTGCCACTAATCTCATCTAGTGTAATTTTTATGTCAGATATTTTAGCTTTCATTCATAAAAGTTTGGTTTGGGTGTCTTGTTTGGTTAATGGTCATTTTACATACTTCATGCCTCCCTTTAACTTTCTTAAATTTATAAAATAATCATAATAACTGTTTAAATATTATTGTCTGCCATTCTAATGTCTATGTCAGTTCTGGGTCAGTTTTGATAAATTGATTATTCATTGTTTACTTTGTTTTTCTGCTTCTTTGTATGCCTTGTAATCTTTTACTGGATGCTAGACATTGTTCATTTTACCTTGTTGCATGCTGAATATTTTGTATTCTTATAAGTATTCATGAGTTTTACATTGGAACAAAATTATGTTACTTGGATACAGTTTGATCCTTTTAGATCTTCTATTATAATTTTTAAGGCAGATATAGAACAGTGCTTAGTCTAGGGCTAATTATTCCTCACTACTAAGTCGAGACCTTCCTTTGTCATCTTCGGAGTGTCCCATGGATTATGAGTTTTTCCAGTCTAACTGATGGAATCGGGCATTATTCTCAAAGGTGTGTGATCCTTGCCATGGTTTCCTTCAATCCCTTCTGTTTGATTCTTTCTCTGGCCTTGGGTTGTTTCCTCACATGCAAGTTCTCATCATTGATACTGGATATTTTTTGCAGCTCTCTAGGGCTCTCTTTTCATGCAGATCGCTTTTCTTCTGGAACTTCAGCCTGGAAAATTTACCTACCTTAATCTCTCCAGACTCTCAGCTCTGTCTGCTCAGTGCAGGGAGTATGCTGGTTTCTGCCTGGATTCCCTTGTGTTTTCTCTCCCTGTAGCACAGTCTAGCCATCTCTCAAGCCAGTAAACTGTGTCAATAGTAGGGTCTACCTCACTGATTTCCAGTTTCTCACTGTCCTGTGCTGCTAGATTCATTATATTGTTTTGAAATTTTTAAAAAATATATATTTTGCCTGTTTCTTAGTTATTTGCATCTGGAAAGTAAAGCTGGTCTCTATTATTTCATCTTGGCCAGAGGCAAAAGTCTCACTTTATTTGTTTTGTTTTGCTTTTGTCAGTGGAATAAAAGCAAGGTCATCAGCTGAGAATTAGAGGAAGTGGAGGGCTTGAGGTTTAACAAGAGTAGCAAAGATATGAAATAGTTATCTTGGAGAGTAGTGAACAAATTGACTCCTAAAAACATTAAAATTTCTAGGCATTTCTTGTGGAATTACTTAGCTTCAAAATTAGGGGTTTTGTGGAAATAATTAAAAGATAAGTATATATAGATTACAACAACTTGACTCTCTCATAATATCTATCTTTATTTTTTAATCTGAAGCCCAGTACTTGTCCTTGCATGTCCAATTTTACTCAAAGGTTAAACGAAAACAGATTTAATGACTTCAATTACTTAAAAAGCAAATGCTTTTAGATGTCAGTATTTAAAGGAAAAAGTCAAGGGAGCTGATAGTTTTAACAAATATTTTATGAAAAAATAGAACTTCAACTCTTTGGGTTACTAATGTAAAGGAAGTGTTAAATAAAATGGATGCCTTTGCAATGATTGCCTGCTAAATTGATTGTGAAAAACTGATGTATATTGTTTTCTATTCAGGTTCTTTGCCTTTCTGTAATATAGGCTGAATTCTATAAGAAATAAGTTAACTCTAACTGGTGCACATAGTATTAGTTTTAATCTTTTTTTCACAAGATTTATCTCTATTTGTCTTTACAGTATCTTTTGATCAATTTATTTTGTGATTTCTTTATGAATTGCCTTTATTTTTTTCAGACACTAAGTATATTAACACAGCAAGCTATATTAGCCTTTGATTTACATTTTGTTTTAGTGTCATTTGTAGTATTTGTAGACAGCATTTTCACTTTGAGTTATTTATTTTATACCACTGAATCAAAGGAAAAAAATGAACTCGAGAAAGTGTTTGTTTGGGTGTAAGACTGTCATATCTTGGTTTTTCTGAATCGTTTTCAACATATGTAATGCATATTCACTAATTTTGTGTGGTGACTGATGCCTTTATATTTTTTCTAAATATTCTAAACTATTTATGTATTTATTTTTAACTGACAAATTGTTATAGTATGTATTTATGGACACAACATGGTATTATGACATAGCTACACAATGTGGAATAATTAAAACAAGCTAATTAACATACCCATTACCTCACCTACTTATGTTTTTGTGGTGAAAGCATTTGAAATTTACTATCTTAGCCATTTTGAAATATGAAATACCTTAACATACATTATTATTAACTATAGTGTGGTCATCACGTTATGCAATAAATCTCAAAAACTTATTCCTCCTGTATAATTAAAACTTTGCATCCTTTGATGGATGTCTTCTTACTTTCACCCCTTCCAACTCTGGTAACCACCATTTTACTTTCTACCTATATGAGTTCAACTACTTTACATTCCACATAAAAGTGGAATTTTGCAAGGTCTATTATGTCAAGGCAGACCAGTGATGAAAGCAACAACAAGTAATATCATAATATACGATTCCTGACATTATGAAGAAATAATTTTTGTTATTAAAACAAGATTTATGCAAATGAAATAAAAGGAAGAATATTAAAAAACTAAAATAATCTACTTGCTGGATTATTTTAACAGATGATACAATTTTTAGATATTCAGAAGATAATAATTGTGAAATGGAAAAGGAGAGCCTTATTATAGACATGCTGGTGAGAAAAAAATAAGTATAATATAAATATCATGGAGAGGTAGTAAGCAGAAGAAAAGGCATTGGGGCAATGAGGTGGAAAGATCCATTGTTACCTGGAGGGGCATGGCTTGCGGGAAGGTTAGTTTAGCTGGAATACAGAGTTTGGATTGGGAAAAGGTCAGAGTAAAGGTGAATTTAGATAAGATTGTAAAAAGCCTTAAACTCTGGGCTAATGCAAGTTTCAGACTGTTTCAGATGAGGTGTAACTGGCCTGCCAAGGGCTCTTCCAAGAATTAGTGGGTGAAAAAAAATTACTTCTTTTTCAAAGTAACAACAAGTCATTAATTTATGCTCATGGGCAGCCAGAAGTCCCAGTTTGGTTAGTCTTGACAACTTTAAAGTATTAGCCCAACTTGGTCCCTCCAAGCTCACCATGTGATATTTACTTCCCTGAATTCTACAAATTATCCATTAAATATGTTATTTACAGGCATCTTGATTTAATCTAGGACTAGATGGACCTCAAAGAATTTTCCTTTCTCCCTAAATGTTCACCTCTATTACATTGAAGAGTTTTATCTGACCATTTTGTTTGTTTTTAAAATATTTCTCTGCTATGATTATTTCTTACATTGTGGCACAATCTAAGAATTGTGCATACATTGAAGAAGAACAAAGCAACTCAGGGACTGGGGAGCAAGCCCAGTATGTGCTACAATTTTCTGCTCTGAAGAGATAAACTGATCAATGACATGCTACGGTGATTTTGCCAGAAAGCATGTTTGTTGTTTTAGCTTTAGCACATTAAAACTAGCAATGGTTCAATAAAAAGGGGTCATGTTAAGAATTTTCTTACCAACTGTAAAGTTCCTTGTTGGTTGCCTAGATAGTTTTCCCCCCAGGAAATCTGTGCTCAAAAGGGAAATTTCTGAACTCAGGAGAACACTCTTTCATTTGAAATACTATGAAACAGCCCACAACACAGTGACTGA